>NW_028258242.1:29551-114620 GCF_053883595.1 Heterocephalus glaber
GATGCGGAAGATGCCGAATCACCCCGCTGCAGACAAGCAGGTCTGCCCACACCGTGCCAAGGTCCCCAGTCGCGCGGAACACACGCCGAATCAGCCCGCTGCAGACAGGTAGGTCTGTGCACACCCTACCGAGGTCCTGAGTCACGCGGAAGACACCAAATCACCCCACTGCAGACAGGCAGCCACCTGATTCCACATTGCCAAGGTGCAGAGGACACCAGACCACCAGACCAAGGTACTGAGTCCCACTGATCCCAGCCCAGAGGTAGGGGCTTCTGAGCCGTCCTCCCACTGCTCCTGGTCCAGAGGAAGGGGCTTCCCAGTCACTATCCCTCCTGCTGCTCCCAGCCCAGAGGAAAGGGCTTTTGGGCCACCTTCTGTCCCACTGCTCCGGGCCCAGAGGAAGGGGCTTCCAGGCCACCATCCCTCCCACTGTTAACGGCCCAGAGGGAGGGGCTTCTGAGTCACCATCCCACTGCTCCTGGTCCAGAGGAAGGGGTTTCCTGGCCACCATCCCTCCGGCTACTACCAGCCCACAGGAAAGGGCTTTTGGGTCACCATCCCTACCGCTGCTCCCGGCCCCTGTCCCACGTCACCCAGCTCAGAGGAGGTAATCCATGCAGGTGCTAACAGCCCCCCCTGCCCCAGTGGAAATGAGAAAACACATAAATAAGTCTCAAAACCAGACTTCCAGATCACCTACAGCAACCCCAAAGGGAAATGAGATGGAACACTCTGATACTCAATCACCTAGACCCACTGAACTGGCAACAAAAGGGGATCTGGAAAAATGAAATCAGAAATAATTTCTCAGATAACAGGAGAAATTGTGCCCTTAGTGCAAGACATGATTAATAAATCTAGAGAGGAGCTGAGGAACATGATGGGATCCCAACATAAGAAACAAATGGAATCCATAAAACAGATGCAAATAGATTTCCAGGACATGAAAAACTCCATTGAAAGTCTACACAGAAGAATGAGCCAGTGTGAGGACAGAATTTCAGATATAGAAGATAAGATTGCAATTAGTGACCAGGAAAAGAAAAATTGCTTCAAAATTAGAAGGGAACATGAGAAATCAATCCAGCAGCTGCTAGATGATGCAAAGAAGAATAACATAAGACTGATTGGGTTCAATGAAGAAACAGGAGAGAGTGCAGATGACATAAAAAAACTGTTCACAGAAATAATGGCAGAAAACTTCCCAAGCAGGGGAAAAGAGCTTGACATACAGATAAGTGAGGCATATAGGACTCCAATAGCCTTGATCAAAAAAAATCTACACATAGGCATATAATTGTTAAGATTCCAGAAACACAACAGAAGAACAAAGTTCTCCAAGCAGTCAGAGAAAAGAAACAAATCACATACAAAGGAAAGCTCATCAGAATCACAGCAGACTTCTCAACACAAACCATCGAGGTAAGAAGAGCTTGGAGTGACATATTCCAAGCCCTAAAAGAAAACAGCCTCCAACCCAGATTGATGTACTTTGCAAAACTATTTTTCAAAATGTATGGAGAAATAAGATACTTTCATGACAAAGAGCACCTTAGGAACTTCATGAATACCAAACCAGCACTCCAAAGAATTTTACACAATATCCTAGCAACAGACATTGAGGATCAAAACCTCAGGAAGCAAAGCAGAATGAACCCATCTGGCATGACAAGAAATTAAATGGAAAGGGGGAGAACCCAACAAAAAGAAAAAGTCATGGCAATGACAAGTCAATACATTTCAGTTATACCCATCAATGTTAATGGTCTCAATTCACCAATCAAAAGAAATAGACTGGCAGAATGGGTCAAGAAGCAAAATCCAACAATATGCTGCATACAACAAACACACTTAATTCAAAAGGAAACTCATAGACTGAAAGTTAAAGGGTGGAAAACAATACTGCATGTGACAGGAACCCAAAAAAAAGCAGGAGTAGCTATCCTCTTGGCAGATCAAGTAGATTTCAAACCAACATTAATTAAGAGAGATGAAGAAGGACACTACATCCTTGAAAGGGAAGAATCCAAGAGGAAGAGATGACAATCATACATATCTATGCACCAAACACTAGTGCACACAACTATATAAAACAAATACTAACAGACATGAAAAGCCATATATGCACTAATACAATTGTAGTGGGGGACCTCAACACCCCACTATCACAAATAGATAGATCAACTAGACTAAAAATTAGTAATGAAATACTAGAACTCAATCAAACTCTTGAACAAATGAACTTAACAGATGTTTACAGAGTCTTCCACCCCACAAAATCAGAATACACATTCTTCTCAGCTGCACATGGGTCATTCTCCAAAATAGACCACATACTCACACATAGAACATGTTTAAGGAAGTGCAAAGGAATTGAACTTATCCCCTGTACATTATCAGACCCTAGTGAGATGAAATTGGAGATCCACAGCAAAAGAAACTCAAAAAATTTCATAAACACGTGGAAATTGAACAACACACTTCTGAATAACCAATGGGTCACAGAGGAAATTAAAGAAGAAATCAGACAGTTCCTTCAATTAAATGACAATGACAAAACAACATATCGGAATCTATGGGACACAATGAAAGCAGTCTTATGAGGGAAATTGATAGCAGTGAATACGCATATTAGGAAAACAGAATGAGCCCAATTAAACAACTTGATGCTGAACCTCAAGCTTCTAGAAAAGGAAGAGCAGGACAACTCCAAAGCTCATACAAGGAAAGAAATTATAAAGATCAGAGGAGAAATCAATGCAATGGAGACTAAGAGAATGATACAAAAAAGTCAATGAAGCCAAGAGTTGGTTCTTTGAAAGAATCAACAAAATTGATAAACCTTTAGTCAACCTTGTCAGAAAAAGGAAAGAAAAGGCCCAAATCCATGCAATTAGGAATGAAAAGGGTGAAACTACAACAAACCCAGCAGAAATCCAGATGATCATCAATACCTACTTCCAGAACCTATATGCCAATAAGATGGACAACACAGAAGAAATGGACAGATTCCTAGATATATGTGAATTACCCAAGTTGAATGAAGAAGACCTAAAAATTCTGAACAACCCAATATCAACCAATGAAATTGAAAACGTAATTAAAAAATTATCAACTAAGAGAAGCCCGGGCCCTGATGGCTTCACTGCTGAATTCTACAAGACATTTAGAGAGGAACTGCTGCTACTACTGTTTAAACTCTTCAATGAAATTGAAAGGGAAGCAATACTCCCAAATTCATCCCTGGAAGCAAGCATCACCTTGATCCCCAAAGCAGAGAAAGACCCAACTGAAAAAGAGAACTATAGGCTAATCTCACTAATGAACATAGATACAAAAATCCTCAATAAGATACTGGCAAACAGAATGCAGAAGATCATCAAGAAGATCATACACCCTGATCAAGTGGGATTCATCCCAGTGATGCAGGGATGGTTCAATATACGAAAATCATTTAATATAATACACTATATCAATAGAGCCAAGGACAAAAACCAAACGATTATCTCCATAGAAGCAGAAAAAGCATTTGACAAAATCCAACATGCATTTATGATAAAAACCCTACAAAAAATTGGAATAGATGGTCTCTACCTCAAACTGATAGAAGCCATCTATGAAAAACCAACAGCCAATATCATACTAAATGGTCAAAAGCTGAAATCCTTCACACTCAAATCAGGAACAAGACAAGGATGTCCACTATCACCACTCTTGTTCAATATAGTTCTGGAAACAGCCACGGCAATTAGACAAGAGAAAGAAAAGGAATAAAGATAGGAAATGAAGAATTCAAATTGTCATTATTTGCAGATGGCATGATACTCTATATAGAAGACCCCAAGAACTCCACCAAAAGTCTTCTAGACTTAATAACCAAATTCAGTCAAGTAGCTGGTTACAAGGTCAACACACAAAAATCAATAGCTTTCCTCTACATGAATGACAGACTCACTGAGAGAAATAGGGCAAATAATTTCTTTCACAATAGCATCCAAAAAACTGAAATACCTAGGAATCAACCTAACGACAGAAATCAAAGACCTCTTCTCTGAAAACGATGGCACTCTGAAAAGAGAGATTGAAGATGATATCAGAAAATGGACAGACATCCCCTGCTCCTGGCTAGGAAGGATTAATAGAGTGAAAATGGCCATACTTCCAAAACTGCTATATAGATTTAATGCAATTCCAATTGAGATCCCAGCAGCATACTTCACAGACCTTGAGAAAACAATCCAAAAATTCATTTGGAGCAAGAAGAGACCCAGAATAGCAAAAGCAATTCTAGGTAACAGAGACAGGGCAGGGGGTATCACAATCCCCAGCCTGCAACTCTACTACAAAGCTACTGTGATAAAAGCAGCATGGTACTGGCAAAGAAACAGACTTGAGGACCAGTGGAACAGATTAGAAGATGCAGAAACAATGGAAGACACACTCAGCCATCTCATCTGCGACAAACGAGCCAAACACCCTCACTGGAGGAAAGATAGCCTCTTTAATAAATGGTGCTGGAAAAATTGGGCTTCAACTTGTCCAAGATTAAAACTAGACCTGTATCTCTCACCATGCACTAAACTAAAATCAAAATGGATTAAAGATCTAAATATTAAAATACAAACTCTGAACCAGTTGGAACTGAGGTTAGGTAGAACCCTTGAAGACATCCGTGTAGGAAAAGATTTTATGAACAAAACCTCAGTTGCCCATGAACTAGCACAAACAATCAACAAATGGGATCTCTTCTTATTAAAAGGCTTCTGCACAGCAGGAGAAACCACCAGCACTGTGAAGAGGCAACCCACAATGTGGGAAAAAATCTTCACCTGCTCTTCCTCAGACAAAGGTCTACTATCTCGAATCTATAAAGAACTTAAAAAGATCAGACCTCCCAAATTTAAAGACCCAATCCAAAAATGGGCATCTGAAATGAACAGACATTTCTCAGACAAAGAAGTAGAAATAGCAAATAAATACATGAAAAAATGTTCAACATCACTGGTCATTTGAGAGATGCAAATGAAAACAACGCTGAGATTCCACTTCAGTCCAGAAAGAATGGCTGCTATCATGAAATCAACCAATAACAAATGCTGGCGGGGCTGTGGGGAAAAAGGAACCCTGTTCCACTGCTGGTGGGAGTGTAGACTGGTGCAAGCACTGTGGAAATCAGTATGGAGATACCTGAAAGAACTAGGACTGGAAATCCCATTTGACCCTGCTATTCCACTGCTGGGGATCTTCCCCAAAGAATTAAAAGAATCATACCACAGTGATATATGTGCACCCATGTTCATAGCAGCTCAGTTTGTAATAGCTAAAACTTGGAAAGAGCCCAAATGCCCATCAACTGGAGACTGGATAAAGAAATTGTGGGGTTTTTTTATAAAATGGAGTACTACTCAGCCACAAAAAATGAGAAATTAGAGACAATTATAGCTAAGTGGATGCACATTGAGGCAATACTCTTAAGCGAAATAAATAGGACACAGATGTGTAAATACCAAATAGTTTCTCTGGTGTGAGAAACTGAAAGTGTAAATAAGGACTAAATGTATAATAGGTCATGTGAAATAGGAAGAAAAGGGGCAAAGGGGAAGGAAGTGGGAGGGCTAAAGGAAAGGATAGAAGGGAATTGGATTAATATGAGAAAATGGAAAAATAGGAACAAAATTTTTGTAAATAGGGAGGGCTGGAGGGGTTGAAGGGAGGGCTGGGCAAGGGTGAAAAACAAGAACCAAGAGAGACTATGTAAAGGTGCAAATTTCCAATGATGAATGTCATTATATTGTATACCTAAAATGTACCAATGATTCGAATGAATAATCGATAATGTAAAATAGGAAGAAAAGGTCCAAAGGGGTAGGGGTAGTGGGAGGGGCAGGAGAAAGGAAAGAAGGGAAAGGAAAAATGCTGAGAAATGGAAAAAATGGAAATAAAGTCTTTGTAAATAAGAAAGGGTGGAGGGCATGAAGGGAGGGCTAGGAATGTGGAAAAAATAAGAACCAAGATGCATTATGTAAAGGTACAATTCCCAATGAGAAATGTAATTGTGTTGTATACCTACAATGTACCAATAAAAGAATTTAATACAAAAAAAATTATATTTACATAAATGGTAGGGAGTTAACAATTCTGAATTTTTAAATGTTTTATATGAATTAATTTAGCCTGTTCTTTATCTCCATCTACATTTATATGTAGACTTTCTGTCCAAGTTTTTATTAAAATATTTGTCTGAAGCACTAGATTCATTTCTAATTTCCAATGTTAATTTACAAACCCGTGTCACTCTAGTTCTTCTTTGTGTTCATTTTCTACCTAGAACTTATTTTTTATTAAGGAATTTAAGAAATTCCATTTTAAATTTATTTTAGTATATTTTCAGATAATGTACTAAGATGACAATCATTTTCCTGGGACATTTTTATTTCTAATTTTTTTATTTATTGTAAATTTATTTCTTTACCTTGTCATTGGCAAAAAAACATTGTACGTACTTACAGTATGCAGTGTAATTTTTAATATAAGTTTTACAAAGTGGAATGTTTAAATGAGACAAATTAAGAAGTGTATCACCCATTATGTTTACCATCTTGGGGCATGAGACTTTTAAAATCTACTTATTTCAGGAATTTAAAACTATATAATGCATTACTCTTACAGTGGTCTTTCTGTGCAGTAGAACACTAAAACTTGTTATTTCTCTTTCATTAAAATTTTATGTACTTTGATCAATATTTCTCCATTTCAATCAAACCCTCTCTGAGGTTATATTAAAATTAATTTTACTCATTAGATCAATGAATTCAATGTTATTAGTTTTCAACTATCCATGAGCTCATGGAGTGCTTGTATTCCTGTGCCTGCCCTATGTCACATAGAAAAATGTCCTCCAGGAGCAACTACGTTGGTGCAAATAAAAAAATTCTTCCATTTTTAAGACTGTATAATATTCCACCTAATATAGATGGGACCTTGTCTTTATCCCTTATCTGATGAGGGAACCTAGATTGCTTCCATATTTTACCTATGGGAACAAGGTATCAATAAAGAGAGCACACATATTACTTCAGTAGATTGCTTCTAGTCCTTAGATACAACAGAGGGCATTCCTCTATCATAGGGTAACTCTGTGGTTAGTGTTTTGAGGGACCACCACACTGTTTCCAATGATGACTGTGCTAATGTGCAAACCCACCAATGGGGCCCAGGGTCGATTTTACTCTACACCTCACCCACATTGTCACCCTTTGTCTTTGTGACAATAGCCATCTTAACAGTTGTCAGGTGATGTCTCCTTGCAGGTTTAGTTTACATTCCCTGATGACTGGTACTGATGAGATATTTCCCATGTATCTATTTGCCACTTTATGTCTTCTTCTGAGAACTGTCTCCATAGGTGCTCTGTCCTCGTGCACTGGATTACTTGTGTTCTCCATATTGAGTTGCTTCAGTTCCTTATATATTTCCACATTAGTCCTATATCAGTATATGGATTGCAAATACTCCCTCCAGTCTTCAAGCTGTCTCTTCACTCTCTACATTTTTTTGTCTTTGTCAGGAAAAAATGCTGAGTTTTATGCACTCTTCCATGAATTTTTGCTCCTTTGCATCATTGTCTGAGTGTAGGATTCACATCCAAGAGGTTTTTGCCCAGGTGAATGATGGGAAAAATACGCCTACATTCTCTTCTAGCACTTACACAAAACAAGGTCTTAAGTGATGAAGTTTTAGGTTGATTTTTTGTATGTGGTATCAGATATGAATCCTGTTTACTTCTTCTAGTTGTGAATATAAAAGTTTTCAATATCATTCTCTGTTCTGTTTGTGGTACTTTGTAATAGTTCAGTTGATCTTGAATGAGGATTTATTTCTGGGCTCTCTCTTGAATTATGAGTCAATGTGAGGGAGGAGATTACAGCATGGCAAAGCATTTGGGCATTTGGGCATAGTCTGTTTTATGGCTTGCGTCTAGATGTCCACTCAAAGCCTTAAGTGGTTCCCTGGGTGTTATTTCTTGATACTCAGCTATCCTGGTGGCCAGAGGCTCCTGAATTCATTCATGATCCAGGAGGCTTGGTATTTCTCAAGATGGCAACAGACCATGGTGTCCACACGCTGCTGGTTTTGTAGAATGTAGAATGCAGGATTATGGGACCAGAAGTCTTTAAACCAGACACTAGGCATGAAGCTCTGTAGAGGTGATTTTATGAAGCTGTGGAAATGAAGCCAAAGGTGCAATGGAGAACACAGGAAGTCAGAGAGGCCAAGAACTTAAATATTTGCCAAGAAAAGTTCCCAGGAGTAAGCAGCATCAGTCCAAAGGAGAGGCTGTGTGGGCTGCAATGGGCAAAGTCATAGTGGTGGGGCTGCCTGAGCCTGATGGACCTCACTAACACCATGTGTGCTGTGTACAAAATCAGAGTGATAGGCCCTAATGAATTTGCATATGATCATAATATATATTTAAAGAGTAAGTTGTGATAGACTAAAATGAAAAATTGAAATGTGTTAAAGTTAAAACAGTTACAAAGACAAAAAGTGGGAGAAAATATCTGCAATGCATATGTTGCAAAGAAAATATGGTTTGCTGGGTCATTTCAACAAATATGCAATTAAAAGTTGGAAAACCAATGGTACATATTTCATAAAATACAGCAGTAAGTTCCTCTGCTGCAAAACAAAGAAGTAGCTGAATAAATTTTAAACATTGAGTGAGAGCTCTCCATATCAAAATCTCTAGCACTCTGGAAAAGAAGATCAAAGACAATATCAGAAAATAGAAAAATTTCTTCAGTTGCTATATAAGCTCAAACAATATTATCAAAATGGCCATATTTCCAAAATTGATGCACAGATTTAAAACCATCCCAATGAATAAAACCAAATATCATTCCTCACTAAAAAGGAGAACACAATTCTAAAATATTTATAGAATCAGAAATGACCCAGAGTAGCAAAGTCAATCCTGGGTAACAAGAGCAAAGCAAGAGGCAGGCATCCCAATCCAGGACTTCAAGTTATACTACAAAGCTCTTATGGTAAAAACAACATGGTATTGGAATAAAAACAGACATGTGGCTCCATGAAAGAAAATACAGGCTGTAGAAACAACCTCAGGGACTTTCAGCTATCTGATGTTTGACTAAGGAAACAAGAGCATACTCTGGAGGAAAGATATCCTCTGTAATAAGTGTAATGGGTAGCCTTGTTATCCATATGCAGAAGGTCAAGTCTGGACCCATATCTCACACAATGCACCAAATGAAAATTAAAATGGAGAAAAGATCTAAATGTTAAAACAGATGCACATAATCTGCTGGAAGATAAAATATATAAACTTCTTGAAAACATGAAAATAGGTAAGTACTTTCTGAATACAACATCAATTGCACATGATACAATACAAAGAAAAAAAACAATGAAATCATCTCAAAATTAAATCCTTCTGAATAGTAAAGGAAGCAACAAGTGGACTGAAGAGAAAACCTTCAGAGTGGGAAAATGTTTTGGCAGCTAATCTTTAGACAAAGGACTAATATCTAGAATATATGAAGAACTAAAAAAAAAAATTAGACCATCCCCAAGTAAGACCCAATCCAAAAATGAGAAAGTGAAATGAATAGCCACTTATCTGAAGAATTACAAGTGGCCAATAAATATGTGAAAAATGTTCAACATGTCTGGCCATTAAAAATGCAAATTAAAACAATGCTGTGATTCCATGTCATATCGGAGTGATTAGGTATTATCAAGAAATAAAATACTAACTTTTGGTGGGAATGTCAACTAGCACAACCACAATCAAAATCAGTATGGAGATTACTAAAAAAAATTTAAATTCCATTTAACCTAGCTATTACCCTTCTAGAAATCTTCCTGAAATAGCTAACCACATCCTATTACAGATGATATGTGCATATGTGTGTTTATAGCAGCAGGGTTCATAATAGTTAAATCTTGGAAGCAACCTACATGTCCATCAATAGATGAATGGATAAAGAGTTTGTGACCTGTGTACTCATGGAGTAGAGCACCCTGCCATAAAGAAAGATAACCCCAAATCATTTAAAGGAAAATGAATGGACCTTGAGTTAAGTGAAGACATCAGAATCACAGTCTAAATATCACATGGTTTCTCTTATGTGAGAAATCCAAAAGACACACGAAAAAAGATAAAAACTGACACTTGCAAATAGGGAGATGGGTGTTTTGCTTAGAATGGGACTAAGATGGAGGGATGAGAAAGGAGTTCAGGGAAAGTGAATTAAAAGAAAAATAAATATATTTTATGTACATGTATCTACTTAACAAGAAAAATGCAATCATTATATACTGCAAACACACCATTGAAAATAAAAAGCAAAACACGATAACATAGGAAATGAATAATTTGACAGAACAGAGTGAAGGGCAAGTGCTTACAGCAAGGGTCACAGACTCAGGAATCTTTGTGGTCTGCAATGAGATGCTTATGACCTAATTCTGTCCCAGAAATATTAATGGATCAGAGTGGACTTCATGCAGGGTAGTCAGGATATGGTCCCTGTGTGGACAGCAGAATAACCCAGCCTCCCAGCTCATGAGTTCCCTGCTGCCTGTGTGCACAGCCCTAAGTTCACAGTCAGTCCTAGTACAGAGGGGGCAAAGGACAACAGAGCAGGTGTAGGACAAAAGCACAGGAAAAAAAGAACACATTGGATCTAAAGAAGATAAATAGAAAAGTTTGAGTGCCACATGCTGGAAGAGAAATCTATTTGCTTTGCGTCAGACAATTCATGGTTGATTTGAGAACACTAACACAAATGTAACCAAAATTTATGAGTGAAGATCTCTGCATAAAGAAGTACATTGGAAAGTGTGGTCTCGGGTTCATCACAATGGCAGAAATGATCAGCAGATGCCTGGCGGGAGCTTCCACATAGTGCACTAAGAACATTGGACCAGGTGAGATGTGGAGCTACTAGGAGCTTGCAATGTCCAGGAGGGGGAATTCTGTGAAGATCGTGAGGCTGTCCATGTCTGCAGCCTGCTATGTGACCTGTAGCCAATGGGCAAAGTAATAAGACATTATCACAGATGAATAAAGCAATTTGTTTTGAGATATTTTCCAATTGGTCTTTTGATTTCTTACTTGGTTCAATGGAACACAAAATATGTGGTGTCTGAGAGTTTAAGTAGCAGACAGAGAAAGGACGGGAACATGTGTCTGTCACTTCTCGTCATTTGGTTTCTCAGCATCACCCCTTAGCTCTAACTCACCCTCCTTTGAACTGATGTGTAACAACCAAGGTGGATTCAGTGAATGTTTGTCCTCTCTCACCTGAAATCATGTCTCACCTTGTTAGCAGTGGTTGTTAATGGGTCCATGCAAGAGACCTCTTTTTTGCTGCAGCAGTGACTACCTCATGGTAACTTTCACAGTGGGTAGGCAGAGGGTTGCATTGGAGACTCCACAGGGGCTTCCATGGGTTGTCTCTCCATGTAAAAGAGGAGACAGTTCTCTTGGATCACCAGGGCCATGGACAAAGCCCTCCATGGAGGTCTGAGGCTCAGCTTTCAGAAGAAACTTTTTCTAACCCTGTACTCCACATCTGCTAGATATGCTCCATGTAATAGTCTCTCACTGTCTACACTAACATGCACAAGACAAAGAGACTCTCATAGCCATACTTTGGTTCTATGTTATGCTACAGGGTTTTTTTGCCTTTAAGTACCAAAGATCTTTATTCTCAATTCTGAAATTGATTCAGTTATGAAATAGCAGATAATACTCACTGTGAGAGTAAAAGTTCCACAAACTCTATTCAAGCCTTTAGTTAGTATTATATCCCACTCTTATTGTATGAGATACATTAATCAATTGGAAATATACAAAAGATGAAAGCAAAAAGGGGAAAAACATTTTTACAGGCAGATGATCCAGCTACCTTAACAGTAAATTTTCAAATTTACATAGTCATGGAACTGTCTAATTCCAGTGAAAAGCAAAAGATCAATTCAGAAATACTAAGTCAGCCAAGCATGCAAAATTGAGAATATTTTAAAAATGCAAGTCCAGGTTGCCCAAATACATTCCTCTGGTGAAGGTAAATTTGAAGATGCTGAACAGAACCAAAAGCATGAGAAGCTAAAAGAGACACATCAAAAATCATCAGTGATTCCCTGGTTTTATAAATGAGGAGAGTGAGCAGACATGAACTAGTGAAGATCATATGGGGAGATTAGGTACATGTTATTGAATTCCCAGGACGATTTGTAGTTATACTTAAGATACAAGGAAATAAATACCCAGAAACATTAAGTACATTGATTTAAATAAAATAGCTCAAGACTGATGAAGAGGGAAGAGGTGGAGCCATTAGTACAGCACAGCAACACACCACATATATTTAAGAGTAAATGGAAAGAAAGAATCTTTCATTTTAACACTCCATTCAAAAACACAATCAGTATCTAACTCTCACTTATAAGAAAATGTGCTACCTTTAAAAACATTCATTCACCACTCTCCTACACTTTTTCACTGTTTTCCTTTTTCGTGGTGCTGGGGCCAAACCTAAGGCCTCATGCACATTTGACAAGTTCTCTATACTCAGCTACAATCCCAGCCCTTTTGCTTATCTTTTAAAACTGAGCACTGGGTTTTTTAATGTTGTATGTACATTTCAACTGTAGGTCTAAGGAATAAAGAAAATCTGTATTTTGGTAACAGTGTTTTTATAAAATGAAAGGCTCTCTATTAAAATATGCTTTTCACAGGGAAAAACAAATAAAAAGACAAATGGATCTACACAAAGTAAATGTTAACTTTGGCAGATTTCAGTGTAGGACAGTCCTTAAACAAGCATATTTGCCCTTATTCCCCCACAGCTGTTCAACTTCCATGCTAAGAATTTAAAAAATATTCCTGAGATTTTATTATGTTCAGATTTGTTTTTCATTCCACATCATCTTCAGCCAAGCTGTGAGCTCTTACAGTTCTCTAATTGTTGAGAGCTTAGTGAGAACCATCTGGAGCACTGGTGGTGGAAGAGTTTGCTGTAACACCTGCAGGAACTGCTGTGGCTGTCCACACACAGCAGCTGCATTTGTCAGATGGTCCACACCCTTCTCATATTCACCTTGAGCTAGTAAAGCTTCACCAAGCTGTATTTCTTCAAGGAAGAATTTTTGAACAGCTTCATCATCTTTAAGGTCAGGTAACTTGGAAAGCCCAGCTTCCTCTGGCAAGTTTCTGTTTCTTTCTTCGTTCAAGATGCCTGTTCCAGAAGTTGGGATCACTTCGCCTCTCTGGTCAAAGTAGATGCAGTACCCGGTGAAGAGGGCCCCCGCACTGCCCGGCCTCGATAGTGCTGTTCCAACCCACCATGTTCTCTCGAATTCAGCGTGTGGCACCGCGGCGGACTCGCACAGGAGCTCTAGCCCACAAACCTGGAGAGGAAATCATGCCACCTGCAGCCAAAGCCCTTTGAAGAGCGCACTATCGTTTTTGAAGAAGAAAAATCGGGAATTTATTCACCTGATACAGCACTAGTTACTATGATTGGACACATGACTATCAGTTACCTCTGTGGTGTCCTGAGTGTGTGGTTAGAAAATTTGGATCATCCTATCAACATTCTAGAATCACATATGCTTAATAAAAACAAAATACTTGCTGAGAATACCATAGTTGATAATTGTAGCACTGCTGATTCTATGTGCGTGACAAATAGGGAGATGAACTTTATATTCTCTTTTACATCTCTATTCTTCATTTACAGAAAATTTGCTGGTTAAAGACTCTGTCTTACTTCAGTCAAGTCACTAATACTTTCACTGTGGTAAAATGTAGCTCAGAATATTAATAAACCTATGCAATTTAAAAATATTAATTTAAAAATTTTATTAGTACATGTTTGCAGTAGGTATGATTGCACTTGCATAGGGAGTTGTTACAGCAGCATAATATATTTTAATTCAGTTCACTGGCCCCCCCTCCATTTTCCTTGCCTTAGCAAGAATTCCATTGGACTTGTATAACAAGACTGCACCAAAAATCCTAAAGGCAGACTTCCAGTCTGACCTTGTGAGTAAATTCAATGAACAGCAGAACTTACATGGGATGTATGGGCAATGGGTGATGAATTCAGAATATTTCTTTATTAGAGACAATTTAGGTTTATTAAAGAAGCCACAGCATAACTAGAAATTCATGAAATGCATACATTGAGGTGAGCACATCTAACATGGAAGGAATTATACTATACTTACAAGAGAGCTTGAAATATGGTTACATGATTAGGTATTTAAACTCTGTCAATCATGAAATGATTGGGATATTCACTTCTAAGGTGCTCTGGAGTTGCAAATGACATTCTGATTGTTCAAGATTCTAGGATCACGACCATTTCCTCTCAGACCATATGTGCCTTTATACCTTTTGTATATTGAGATCTCAAGTGATATTTTAAGTAACTGCTTCACAGTAAAGTATAGAAACCTACTTTAATATTTACTTTCTCAAATTACAATATACAAGTTCTGGTCAAAATATACTGTGAATTTCTAATTTTAAAAAATTACAGTAAAAGTCACATTGCCATTCCTTCTCATCAAAACACTTCAACTGGATTCCAACACACTGATCCCATCATACCTGCATCTTTCTGAAGCAGTTTCCGAAGTCTACTTTTGTGAATGTCTTTAGTTGTAATGTCACATCTACCTGATGACTTGAATCTATTCAACATGCTTTCCATTCATGGTTGTTTTGATTTGGGACCAGAGCTAGAAGTCACAGAGGACAGATAAGTTATCAGGTGGATAAAGATGTACCATCATATTTCTATGAGCCTGCCTTTCCATTGGATAATGTCCATCAGGAGCATTCACTGTGTATTTGATCACATCATAAAGACACAAAAGAGGAATTGCAGATCTACTTATGGAAGTGACAAGAATGACGGGATCATATTTCAAATGAGTGGTGTATTCTGAGGGTATTAATGGCAATATGTCTTTCTCTGTGAGAATTTTTAAATTAAGAATTCACCATATATTTTGATCATTTCATGTTTTTAATAAATTCATGGTATATTTAGCATGAGTTTAATGAATATCTTAGTTGGGACAAAAGGCAGTGGAAATTGCTCCCCCCCAAAAAGAATTGCTAATCATTATGCTTGGAAGTGATATTTAAATTCTTTACTATTCCTATTATAAATAGTATCTATGGCTAGTATTTTAATTAATGAGGGTCTCAAGATTTTTCTTGGTAAAACAAAGGGTTGCACATGGGTCTTGTGAAATTTCCTCCAATGTATTTTTTCCTAAATCTGAAATGCTGCATCCAACACATGTAAACTATTACATGGGCCTGAAGTAACAGTTTGTGATGGAGAATTGCAACAGATATACAGGCAGGAAAAATTGAAGGATTTCTTCAGAGCATAGCAATTTTTTTTGTTGGTTTTTTTTGGTGCTTTGTATTTCACTGAACAAAAACTATTCTAATATTATATAAATAAATGATTAATTAAGCCATTGATTGAATCAATCTATTCCAAAAATTTTGCCTTTGGGAAAGTGAATTTTTGTAGATCTACAGTAAAAGAACTTCCCTAGACACAAGATATTGCTAGCTAACTGACACTGTTAATTTGTAACAAATACTGTTGATCATGGCATCCTGCAGAGGTTGGTGACAAACACTCCTGTGTTGTGTGTATACAAATTTCTTGGCCATATTATTCCACAATGCCATGATAGTTTTACAGACAGTTTCTTTTTGACCAAAGAAGCTAGAATAAGAATTGTATAAGGAAATTTGAATTTTCATGTTGGTACTGAACTTCAGTAACAAAATTGCCTAAAAGACCCTGCATTGTCCTTAATCTTAGTTATTTAAAAGCTAAAATAAGAATAATACATATTTTTCCAAATTTGAAAGATCCTTGAAGAAACTTTTTTAAAGTGTTTATAAAATTACTCCTTTAAAAATGGGTGTTACTATTTATAAGAGAGCAACAGTAGAATAGAAAAGTATTCTGAATTTTACCCAAAACAAACAAATTACAGCACTTCAGAAATTGCTGCATGTATTTCAGTGAATTCCTGTGTTTGAGCACTAATCTGTGTACTGATGTTTTGCTTAGGGAGATTTCCTTATTGTCCACAATCCACTAAGAGATAATTTGATAAACAATATTCTTATTTATATGAACTATAACATTTAATAAATAGAAATGTTAGACATTAATAAATTAACATGTTAATCATTTACTCTAATAATGGAGAGAAGAATGGGAAGTTAGTTTTTACTGAATAGAGTATGTTCATTTGAAATGAGAAAGTTTATGAATGAAGGGAATGTAAGCACGTCTCTGACACAAATCCTAAAATTTTCTAAAGTGAATATTTTAATATAATTTCTCATAACCTACAATAAGATTCCTTAATGTAATGATGTGATACATCAGGCATTCAATGATATGTTGTTATATGGATTCTATAAAATTTATTTTTTCATGAATACAAATTGGAAAAATAAAATATCACTTTGAGCTATGTGCTTTGACTTTCATAGTTCCTAGGTCCTCTGCCACACCAGGCCATCCACTCTCTTCCTGTCTCCTAGGACCAATCAGACCAGAGCTTGTATACAGTGTTCATTTGTAATAATTTTTTTTCTCATAGAAACCTTGTAAGAAGGGAGAACAAATTCTCAAGAGGTGGATTGGTCAACTTTCCCATTGCTGGAACAAAATACTCACCACCCACAACATAGAGCAAGAGAACTTTAGTTTGCCCTTAGATTTTAGATGATTCAGTCCATGGTTCGCTGGCTCCAAGCAAAAATGGTGATGCAGAAGTGATCTCAGAGGAGAAGTGCTCACCCCATGGCACCCAGGAAACAGAGAGGAGGCTCTGGGACAAGTTTTTCTGCAGTGAGCACCTCCAACCCAGCCCTACCTCCCATCAGGACAGTCAGATATTGAACTCCCCAGGATGAACACACTGATGAGCACAGCACACATGGTCCAGTCAAGATCCAAACATATGAGGATCTAGAGGGACAGCTTAGATCTAAACTATAAAATGGTTTTTGATGTGGTCATAAAACTATGAGTAGGAGCCACTGAAAGTATGACCAAGGTGGCATTTAATGCATCATGTGTTTGTTTGTTTGTATATGTCTGTCACTGAAGGTTACACACACGCATGTTAGGTGTCTCAGATATATTTACAAATCTCATTGTTTTATGTAAAAATACACTTATTAGTTTTTTAAATGATGGAATTAGGCAAAAAAGAGTTCATTTAAGTGCAGTTTTCATAGAGAACATATTTCTTCTCTAGAACAAAGGAGGAAAATCTTCAGATGAACTCTTCAACAGATCACTGAGTTCGGTTCTGGAAGGCAGCATCCAAGGAGGCAAGACAGCCCCCGGTGGCACAGGGCTTTCCTGTGAGTGAGATCATCAGTCCACCACCATGACCCAGCCCCGTCAGAGACCCCCAGATTTGTTAACATGGAAGCAACCTAGGTATTCCTCATCACATAATGGGAGAAAAACCAAGCACATACACTAGCAGAATGGAAATATACAGTCTTAAAAATAAGGAAATCATGGCATTTGCACCAACATGACTGAACTCTGAGGGCATTATGCTATGTGAAACATGCCAAGCTTAATCATTTCTGTGTGGAATCTTATGAAGTTGAATTCTTATATCTAGAGAGTAAAACGATTGTTACTAGATCCTGGGAGAGGGGGTTCAGTGGGTAACAGGGAAATATTGATCAAAATGTACAAAATTTCAACTACACAGAAAGATTAGGCTTTAGTGATCTATTGCATGGAATGCTGAATATCCAGTTGTAGTAATGCATGACATATTTTCAATACCTGAGAAAAAGTAGACTTTGAAAATTCACCCTTTAAAATGATAAGTAGAATAGATGATAGATTTGTTAATTAGTCCCATTTCAACCTTCCACTTTGGAAACTTTAAGGAATGACAATGCATCTTCAAATGTCTATGATCATTGTCTATGAATAAGTAAATGCATAAAATTAATCAAAACAAAAAACTAAAAATAAAAATTTGCTAGTGTAAAATACTTCAGTAGTATAATTGAAGAAGTCTAACATTATTATATTTATTGAAAATGCTAAAAAAACCTAAACCCATAAATTAACTATGGAAATTAGAAATCAATCTTTTTGTTCATTCAACTCTTTGGAGGAGAATAAATATAGACAGAAAAATATACATAAATCTAAAAAAAGACCAAAATGTGGCAAAATAAATTCATATTCAAAATTCAGAATTGTTAAAACTCAACCTTTGCAACAATGTCATTAAAATAAAAATTAGAGGGGGATTTTTTTCCTTGAAACCAGCTATGCAAATGACCCAGATAACATTTTTTTGTTGTTGTTAAATTCTTTTATTGGTACATTTTAGGTGTACAACACAATTACATTTCTCATTGGGAATTGTACCTTTACATAATGCATCTTGGTTCTTATTTTTCCCCATTCCTAGCCCTCCCTTCACCCCCTCCACCCTTCCCTATTTACAAAGACTTTATTTCCATTTTTTCCATTTCTCAGCATTTTTTCTTTCCCATCTTTCCTTTCCCCTGCCCCTCCCACTACCCCTACCCCTTTGGACCTTTTCTTCCTATTTTGCATTATCGATTATTCATTCTATTCATTGGTACATTTTAGGTATACAATATAATGACATTCATCATTGGAAATTTGCACCTTTACATAATCTCTCTTGGTTCTTATTTTTCACCCTTGCCCAGCCCTCCTTCAACCCCTCCATTCCTTCCTATTTACAAAGATTTTGTTCCTATTTTCCCATTTTCTCATATTAATCCCATTTCCTTCTATCCTTTCCCCTACCCTTCCCACTTCCTTCCCCTTTGCCCCTTTTCTTCCTATTTCACAGTACCTGTTATACATTTTAGTATGTTAAAAAGAAATGTGGATATGTTAGTCATCTTGGTTGGAGCAAATATTTGATGACAAATACAGAAATTAAATCAGATTTGCACCTTATATAAATATGTAATTGTCACCTATACCTACATAAAGATAGAGAGCAGATGCAGACTCCTCAGTGATGAAACATTGAAAGTTGAGGCATCTCAGGCATCAGAAGAGGGTGAGCTACATCCAGATGTTCACCAGGATGTGAGCTCTGGATGACAGGAGGTCCACGGTGCCAAGCAACACTTGCTTCTGTGAGGAACAAACAGTAAGTACGGAGACTCAGGGAGCCTGATGTGCCTGTTGTTCCAGTGGTGGATTGGAGTTAAGCGGGCAGCAGTGCCTCAATGCTGAGGTTTTCTGAGACAAGGCATTTAAACAAAAATCTAGATAAATTTGGGATTTAGTTATAAGAGACAAAATTGCCAATGATGTAATTATTTTAATGACTAGGTTGGAGGACAGGCTCTTAGTAATCAGAAAAAAATTTTTTCTACTTGCAATCAATTCATTTGTATGCACTGTTTCATTAGAAAAATAGTACCACACATGCAAGCATTTCCTGTCACTCCCCAGGTAAGTCCCAGGAACAGTTATCTTTTCATCTGTCTCCACACTACAATCTGATAACTATTTCTTTTTATGCACAAATTTCAGTAAATAAAGCTTGAGGTTCATCTATAAATCAAGAGCACAGGGAGAAACCAAAGCTCCCAAAATAAAATTTTTGAAGGTCAGTTGTTTTGTATTCTAATTTTCACGGAGCTAATGAAAAGATATTTAGCAGATGTAGCAAAGGGATCTGTGAGGATCTCAGTGCTGATAGACCCATTGTGTCCTAAACTCCTTGTCACTTATCCCAGCCTGAGTAGAACAGAAAGTGCAAAGAGCACAGTGCAGACAGCAGGGTCTTCTCACAGGTCCACTCAGTGCGCTTCTCCAGGTTGGTCAGATCCATCACCTGAGGTTCTCTCAACAGCACAGGAGACTGCTAAGTTGGAGCACATAACTCATGTCTTTTTTTCATCTTAACTTATCCCAAATATTTTCAAAACATTTTGTCAATATAGACCAAAGTTCTTGTTTTTAATGAAAGGGATATAAAATATAAAAAGTACTGAGCAAGAAAATTGGATATACATTTGTACTTCACCATAACAAACATATACAGAGACATATACAGACAACAAAAACACACAGAGGTATCTAAAAATACACAGTTCACAGGTGTTGGTCACAATTTGAGAAAATACGTCATTAGTGAATAAAACTACTTTCCCATGATAGATGAGATTTTTGTTTTGGTCAAGAAATTTTTCACTGAAAGCTCAGGGAATCTCTTGAACATTCTTCACAGAGCGGTATTGATCCCCCTGTTGTGTATACAGTAGATGATGTGGCTCACAAATGGGGTCACCATGGTGTAGAACATGGCAGTTGGAAGGAATTGGCTCCCAGTGAGCAGCCAATGGCAGAAAGTATCACATGGAGGGAAGGAGGGGGGGGAGAATAATGTGACTAAAGGTAAAGGAATTGAGTGGAGTGGAGAAGGTGGGTATAAAGGAATTGAGCAGAGTGCAGAAGGTGGGCCCTGGTCCCAAGAGATTGGTCTTTTGAATGAACCTCCTGTTTTTCTAAACAGTTCATTGTGGTGAGAAGTATATTAAACTTTTCTGAGAATTTTACTCCATAATTCCCTTACATCTCCATAGGCTGAACTTCTTAAAGATTCTATCATCTCCTTACCCCTACATTGGGGAACCTGCCACCAGGTTGTGAATCTCTCAATCACAGCATCTTATTTGTCCAAAGCGTTTTCATATTAAGCTTTCTATTATTTATCTTTAAACAAATTTCATTGATGTATCAAGTATATTATTTGATCCTCTAGGGTTAGACATTTATGTTCACACTTTCAGATGGTTAGTTTTAACTTGCCACTAGGCAAATAAGGATTTTAAAATTAAATTATGGCAGAAATTAAATAAGAAAACAAAATGGAAGATAATGGGACCTTAAAAAAATTCATAATCCTGATCTTGTAGTCTTCAGTAGCATTTAAGTTTAACATTTGCTTTAATAAATGAGCTTCAGACAGGTATATAACTAGGGCTTCCCTAATGTTGGAAACAAATGCCCTAAGTTGCCCACAGTAGACTCTCTACTATGGATCTCCAGGATACATTTGAACTGTGAATTATTTAATGATCCACCATATATGTGGGCAAGTTCATATTGCAATAAGTGGAAAGATATTTGATTAGTACTATTTTCTCCATATCTCTAATTGAAAGAGAACGTTAGTCTATAACTCTTAAATTACACTAGAGGATGAAGAAAAATTTGGCTTCAGACATAAGCTTATCTAAATGGGCATCTTAATGCAAAATGCTCCTAAGATGGCTTTGCATAAATATAAATAAAGTTATAATAAGAAATCTATCTTAAGCATTGGATAGTACAGCTTATCAACCTTTTGCAGAGCCTACAGTTGCCCAGAAAACTCCAATTCTCTTGCTAAATTTGTTTCAGATAACAGAAATTTTTTGTGCTATCTTTTGGGTGAACAGGGCAGAATGAAGTGGTAGAGAACACCTCCCGCTGTTGAATAAATACATCCGGTGTGGTGGAATCTCTGCTTAAAGAAACCCCTAGCTACTTTTGTCAATAATGCAAGTACTTCTTCTGGCTCATTTAGTGTGTATTTCTATTTTCTTGGTTGATATATGATGCTCTTGATGAGTTTGCTCAGTCGCTTAATTATGACCTTCTCCCCAGGCATTCTAATTTTCTGCTTTGTATGCTGTGTCACTCTAAGCTATCTGTTACATGTCAGATGGTCTCACTATGTTTATAATAAAGATGAAAATAAGAATATAAAGAATTATCCAACTAATTTGACATGATCAATTGTAAATTCCAAACTAGGACAAAATACATAAATTATAATGAGGATAGAAAGTGGCACCAATGCTCACATACTTGGACAATCTTTCCAAAGTGAGAAACTGAGAATCATTAAGCTTGTGTCAACTTTACTTGGATGAGAACCATCTGTGTGATTAGTTAATCTTACTTCTGTGCATCTGGCTGGGTCTTAGATGTGTTCCCTTACAGTACACATATGGTCCCTGGTTCCTTCCTTTCTGAAGCTATTTCCCTGCTATGTTTTCTGGCTTTGTCATAGTCATTTGCTATGAGTTCCTTCCTTAAAACCAGATGAGCAAGAAATGAATCCTGTAAAACCAAGAGCCAAATTAAACCTCTATTCTTTTAAATTTGTGGGTGTCATGTTTTGTCCCAGAGATAGGACCTTACAGGAAATAGTTACTGCAAGTGGAGTTTTTCTGTGGGTATGCCTCACCATAAGGTTTAGAATTGAATTGATGGAGGAGTTTAGAAAGATTTGAAGATGAAGGCTAGGGAAGCTCTAGAATGCTGTAAGCAGGGCTTGATAGTGATTCTTGTCAAAGTTCAGAAGATCAGAGTGCTGGTGAGAATGTGGACAGTAAAGACTAGGCTTAGGAGGTTTCACTGGGAGTGAAGATAATACGAAGAATTATACTAGAGGACATTCATATTGTACACTGTCATGCTCTTATAAGCTTGCATTTTTGCTGGATGGCACTTGGAAGCAGCAGTCACCATATTTTGGTCAGACTTCATACAGACACTATGGAAAGGGGAGTTCCAGAACAGCTTCAGAAAGTAGGAGAATGATGGCATTAGGGTGTTAGAAGTGAGGAGGAGGATTCTGAGAGTAATTAATGGTGATGTGATTTTATTATAGTCAGTCTTAAAACTTTTCAACTCCCATTGTATGTTTAGATCATACCTTATCTATAGCATAATTTCATCTATCATGTAGAGATAGAACTTTGTTACTTCTGCAACTTATATCTACTGTGAGGAAAATTGCTATAAACAGTACTTTACAAGTTTTTTGTGTTGAGGTATGTTTCTTTTTCTCTGGAGAGTGGAATTCTTCACTTGAAATAGAATTCCTGAGTTATAAGATCATGCTATACTTAATCATGTGAGGAACTGCCACAGTTCGACAGTGTCTGCAAGTTTTCATTACTATTGTGAGGTGAAGAAGGTTCCAATTTCTGCATGTCTTCCCTACCACACGTTATCATCTCCACAGAAATAGGCATTTCTCAGGGTGTGGAGAGTTACCTCATTCTGGCTTTAGCTTAAACTTTCAGATTGAGAAATCATTTGAAGCATCTTTTTATGCACTCTTAGACATTTATAAATCTTCCTTGGAAAATATGTACTTAGATCTTCATTTACTTTAATTGAATGCTTTGATTTTCATAATTTAATTATAGGAGGTTTTATATATTCTAATTTTCAATTTCTTGTCATTCATTTATTTGCCAATATTTTCTCCCATTATGTGGATAGTGTTTTCAGCTTTCTTTAATTTTTAGAATTTTTAAAATTGAAATTAAACATCCCTAAAATAAAATCTCCCATGCTAATCATGTGTAAGTGTAGAGCTCACGAGTGATATGTGCATTCACATTGGAAAGTCTTCTTCAGAATTCTCTTTGTCTTGCCAAACTGAAAGTCTATAACTATTTAACCATGCTCTTTTGCTGCCTTTGTCAACCTTCTTTCAACCACCGTTCTATAGTATTTTATGTCTGTTTTAATTTGAGTGTGGTAGATTATTCATATGAGTGGGATTGTACAATACTTGTTCTATTCCACTTGATTAAAGGAGGTGGACATGCCTCATGTAGCAAATGACCTCATTCCTTCTTTTTTCCCCTGACCAAAACTCTTCCATAAATGATTTTATTCTAAATCTTTGTTTTCACATCCTTGAGTTGCAAACATAAGACCAAGAGCTTCTCAGTTTAGCACTGATTTCCTGAGACTTTCTCATGCTGATAGATCTCAGTAAAGTGGTCCCACTGAGCCTCTTCGATTTTAAGCTGAACTTCAACTCTGAGAAATCTTTTATCTTCTATACTACCATGGTCACACACTGCAACAAGTGGTGCCTGATATGAGGAAAACATTTTAGAAAGAAAAAGTGAGTATAAAATAACAAGGCAATCTACTGCTGTTCATCAGCATAGACAACTGACACCCCTAAGCCTGGAAAGGAACAAAGACATCCAAATCTTCACCTTAATCTTAGTGAGGGGACATACATGAACAAAGACTATCCTGGCAATTCTACAGTGAGGTCTATGGCTACACTTTTCAATACAGTGTTCTTTTAACTGCCCAGTTGCTATGTGAGTGGGGGCAGTTGTTTGTTTTCCTTTTTGGTCTTTTACTTTTGTTTCCTCTACTTTGCCTATATAATGGATCAAACTTTATCTAAAGAGAAAAAACAATTTAAGCAGCATTTACAATACCGCTCAAAAATCTAAATGTAAAGCTTCTGAAACTCAATTTATTGAATTCTTATTTGTTATCCATCATAAATGCCCTTCGTGTCCTTTGGAGGGAAGTCTAGAGGTGGAGGATGGCAAACCTGTGGGACAAAAATTAAGCTAGTCTTTAGATCCTGTAAAAGTTGTGCATTGTTGTGTATGGCACCTCTGCAGGATCGCTATTTGCTCTATTAAAATAAAGAAAGCCTCATTTACAGAGCTTCTTCCTCTTCCCTAAGCTAACTTTGAAAGCCACCTTTTACCTCCAACCCGCTAGGGGACCAAAAGAGGTGGTCAAAAGGGGGTACTCTAAATTACAATACTGTATGCCACTTAAAACTGTTTTTCCTAAAAAATACTAGAGATAACAAAAGTCAAGCCAGTAAATTATGCTAAATTAGTGTAAATTCATCAGGAAAGAGGAAACTTCATCATTGTTTTTACAAAGGCTAAAGGACGTCATGATCAATATGTCTGAGTGTGCACATTGACTTAAATGCAACTGCGTTGTGTGTTTATGTGTTGTGTGTGTTTGTCCATCTGTCTGTTCAATCTGTGCTAATAACTGTTTTCAACACCTGCAGCTGCTTTGTTTGAGCTCAACAATTTTTCTTTTTTTGACTCTTGAGATTTCCATGGGAAATGGTTTATGTAAGATTTCAAACAAGATCTTATTCAAATGCTTGTGTGTCACATAGGTTAATAATGGGCAAACTAGATCAATTAATATAGGTAAAATGTCTTTAAGATCAATGGCATGTTTTCACTCAAGGTAGCCTATCAAACATATTAAAATGGGTTTATAAATACAATCTTTATTTATTATCTGCATACAATAATTTGTTTTCTCCTGGATATTCAAGACATAAACATGAAAATGAATCCAAATTTGTACAATAGAGAAGGGACTTTTATGAATTTAAAGTAACAACCTACAGTTTCTCAACTCCATCATGCCCATCAGCATGTATGGGCAGAACTCTTGTAAGAGTATAAAGTCTCACTTTTGCTGCCTCTGGAGTCCAGTTTGGATCTGAATAAGTAAGTTTATTTCTCCCAATATTTTGTAACTGCATGGAGTGGGAACTAGGAAATTTACTTCTCACGATTCTCCCCCATTTTGGGGTGGCTCGCTCTCCCTACAGATTCTTTCACCACACAGAACCTGTAGAGCAACAAAAGTTTTGTTCTAAAGAGCACAAAACTGATGCAATGGGAGATACGACTGACACCTGAAGTGATAGACAATGTCATGAAGGAACCAAAGTAGAAAATTGAGCTGTAAGTACTGCCATTTGGAGATTTGAACATTTTTGGGAGTCAAATATATGAATGAGTTATAAGGTTACACAGAGGAAGAACTGAAGATTAAAGGGCATTATGAGAAACACAAAAGTGGAAATCAACTGAAAATAAAAAAACAAAATTTAAAAAAACAAGTATAGGGAGGGAAAAAGTTGTTCCTGGGATATTGCTCCAGATGTTCTCCTGGACATAAATACCAGTTTCTACATTTGCTAGAGCCCATTGTTTCAAATCTTAGCTAATTGATAAATTCAATGTTGAATTCCAATTTGAGTTAGCATTTTTATTTCACTGACATGCTTAAAATATTTCATGTTCATTGTAAATTCTTAGACTACAATTACAGGTTTAATTCACTCTTTTGATGTTTTAATGAATATAAGAAAAGTACTCAAGCTTGCTTAGATAATTTTTACATTCAGCCAAATTTAAAATACAACAATCTGAGACCAAAAAGCGGGGAAGCAAACAACATTTTAAATTTTATAAGGCCTTTGCAAGGTTTTTCATAGATAGATTATGGTAAATAGGATAAAAAAGAAAATATGGAGAGAGATAAAAATAGATATTTTTTTATGTGAGATGATTTAATATGATAAAGTTTATTTTTCCTTCCAGGAAAGGAAGCCAGGAATTCCAACAAACCTAGAAGGTTCAATATGTTGAGAAAAAGTTCATAGAGGAGTCAGTTTATAGAAAGAATATGTCTTCTTGGTTATTTTGAACTTTTGATCTTTTTGGTTTTGTTTCTTTTAAAAGCTCTTTGTTACTCAAGGATGATTAGGAAGCTAAAACCCTGACTCTCATCAGTTATTTCCTTCCTTGTCTGGTGCTTTCAGACAAAGGCTATAATTCTTATTTCTGGGACACATACTAAATATGAGCTTTTCTCCATGAATAGCACAGGTGCCTGGACTGGTCAATGACAGAAGCAGGGCAAAACTGTCTCCTTGGGCAGTTCTGATCTGGCTTGTGGCACTCATTATTGCTGACTTCAGAGTATATTAAATATATTTACATTCCCCAAATGCACATATCTTCAAAGATATAAAACTAAAACCTTCTCATCATACTGGTGACTTCCATACTATCACTAATTATGGTGGTAAATGTTTAGGCTCAAATGTCTGGCTTACCCTTGTGTTCCATTTATTTGTGATAAAATACATATGTCAATCCAACATGAGACAGCCAGCAAGAAGATGCTAACACTTTTTCAGGGTTATGCTTATGTGATTGTTATGTGATTATGCATATGGCACACACAGGTTACATACAGGCTTAAGCACTGTATAGTCCAAACAATGTCACATGAAATGTCTATAGACAGGTAGGTTCATCTTATATTATATTATATTATATTACAAATAACAAAGTTAGATAAAAATGTTATGTATTATAATGATATAATCAGGATTGTAATGCTTATATGTTTTGTTGACCTTAATATTAACTTTGCTGTATAAAACTTTATAATTTTTATCCATTAACATTCTATAGGAATCTAACTTCTAAGACAACCACGATTGTTCAAAGTTAATAATCAAGTATTCTGTATAAAATTTTATAATTGCTGTATGTTAATATTCTATAGGGATTCAACTTGTAAGACAATCATGATTGTGAAAAATTAACGGTTCACTAATTAACCCCTCAATATTTTCACTGACTCAGTATATGTCGTGGAGACTGTACAAGTGCATAATGGAATGATGATACCCTCTTTCATATGTTTAACATTTACAAGGACTTGTCAAGCAAAACACTATCCTCTTTTATGTTGTATATATATCCTGTCACTCTAACCTTCCTGGCCCTCTAGAGGAAGGCAATGCTCTGGATGGTGCTCTTGTTTCTCATCAATTCTTTCATCAAGGGGCTGAATTCCTTGTCCAATCCTTACACATCACTGGTAATCAAGTTAAAATAAATGGTTCATATATGTACCAACTGTCAGAAAGAGTTAAGATCTATTCCTCAAACAGGAGACCACACAGATTGAAAGACAATAAAATTTAACAAATAAACATAACTCATCATAACCCTCCTGATAAATTTAAATCTATTCATGTTTCTATAGATAGCTGCTCTGATTACATATATGCTTCCTTACAGTATGCTGAAAGTATAAAAATGTGAAACATCTTTACTTTCATGTCTTTCTGTAATAGCACTACCCACACTAATCAAAACAAAATGTGGCCCTGCATATACTTCCAATTCCCTATTCACATCCCTGCAACTCTGGCATGTTATATCCTTTGTCAGTATATCCACAATACCACACAAGACAAGCTACTATAGAGCAAGACAATGAGCTCCTCAAACCCCAGTTATTAAAACAAAAATATGGAATATAGTAGAAAGACTCCTCCAGAAAGAAAAATTACACAAAGCACATTGTATTTTCAAGTTTTAAAAATTGTGATTCAGAGGGTTTCACAGCAGTATGGAAGCATAACTCACCCCTGAAGCTGAGTAGACACTGCAAAGCATGAGAATTCTCTTCACTTCTAAAAATGCATTTCTTTCAAGGCTCACATAAATCACTTACAATTCCAAAATTACAAAGATAAATAGACCCCTTATATTTCTGAGGTTGCTGAGATATACACTTCATGTAAGTGGTGATTTTTGGGCTCATCCTCTCACCTCACCTGTCTTTGACATAGTTACATAGGGAGATCCAAAACCACCTTTTTTCTTTAATGACATATCTAATACAGTCAGAGCTTAGCCTCCACCTCCTGGCCACTTAAGGGACTGTGGGAGGGACTATGGCCAGTGTGCCTATTCCAATGGTCATCATCTGTTACCCCACACATGGTATATCCTAGCATAAAAAGTTTCCATTATGTATAGCCATGAATACTACCAACAGTGGTTATTGTATTCATTTCTAGCCCCAACAGCATATGAATAATTTTAATATCTCTGAATTAAACATTCTTCATATGATGGTACATAGAATATAAGCCCAAGCTTGGCACCCCACCAATCTCATCCAGGAGTGGATGGGAAATTTCATACTGAAATACATCACCTGGGTGCTTGAACATGTCAGACAAATTAACTTTCTAGGCATTTTGATTGCAACTATTATTGCTGCCTCTACATTAACGGCTAATATGGCTATGGCATCAGTCACCTTGATTCATTCTATCTGAACTGCTCAGAAAATGAATGGCTATTTAAAAATATTACCTCAGAATTACTGACTCCGACTAGTACTGACAAAGAAATTCTGCAAAGTCTTGGTGTCCTTGAGGCACCTGCCATCTGTTTCAGTGAACACCAACAAGCCCTATGGACAGGTAGTTGACTTAGTTGTGAGGCTGGGTTGTGCTCAATGTGCATTACTACTGCTGTTTTTAATCATTCTGAATCTTGGGAGGAGTTCCAGTACCACCATGGTGCTTTCTTACAAATCAGGAAAGAGACATTACTATTCTCCATGGCTGAACACAACTTCAATTTCAGAAGCTTCAAATGGAGTCTTGCAACCTTACTTTAGATCATTGCAACAATATTACCTACCAGTTTAACACTGGAAAGTGTTTCTCTGGCCTCAACATTCACATTGGGGTTCTTATTACTATTGGAATAATCTTATTTTCTACTCTTTCTTGAAGTCCTAAGAGTGTTCTGAAATGTGTCCCAATGGACGCGCTATGCAGAAGCCCTGATCGCCTTGCTACAAGAAGCCCAATATTGCTCTGCTCTGTAAACCCTCTCCTCTGCTCAATCAGAGTTATAAACAAGGGGGAAATATGTGGAGACACTGGCTGGAGGAGTGATGGAAATGAATGTAAAGATGAAAGGACCCTTGGATAAATATCACAAGGCTCCTGGAGTGCACGATTAAAAATTACAGCAAATCTGCAGGGCAGCAGGTAAGCAGCATTAACAAATTGTTCTTAGAGATTTTCCCAGTATTGTGCTTCTTGGATCCTAATAAGCTTGCTCAACCTATATCCACATGCATCACATAACAGACCATACTGTTCCTTCCCTTTTTCCTGACTGAAACTCCTACATGGATGTTTTTCTTCTGTACCTTTGTTCTCACATCCTTGGGTTGCAAATAAAAGACCAGGAGTTTCTCAGCTTGGCACTGATTTTCTGAGACTGTCTCATGCTGATGTGTTTTAGTAAAGCAGTCCTTTTTGGCCTCTCAGAATATAAGGTGATCTTCAACTCTGAGTAATCTTTCATCCTCTGTGATGGCATAGTCACACAGTGCAAGAGGCAAAGTGCAAAGCTCACTGAAAAGGAGACAAGTGAATAAGAAAGAGAAAGAAAGCAAATACCAGGAAAAACCCAAATATAGGAATTTATGCATCTCTTTTAATAATATCAATATATGTTATCTCAGCTCTGCAATTAAAATACATGCATTGGAAGTCTGGATAAAAATTACTCATCCTTATGTGGTCTGGAAGAAATACACCTCATTGTAAAGACATACAGAGGCTCAAAGTGTTAGGATAAAAAATACTATAAGCAAATAGAGCACTAAAGCATGCAAAAATATCTACATTCATATCTAGCAAGGTAGACTTCAGCTGAAAACTCGTCAGAAGAGACAAAGAAGGCCATCAAATACTGGCAAATGTAAGAAGTCTTCAAGAAGGGATAAAAATCATAAATATATATGCATTTAGCATTTACACACCCACTTCATAAAGCAAATATTATTTGACATTAACGTTGAGTACATCCACAGTTCCTTATCACAAATACATAGATCACATAGGCAAAAAATATGAAATAACCATCCAAATTAAACTATACCAAGGATCAAATGTACTTGCTAATAGCTACAGAACTTGTTGTTCAATGTTAGAAGAGTGCACTTTCACTTCAGTATGCCATATAACCTTCTACAATAGACAGCATATTTTTGGCCATTAAGTCTCAAAATTAAAAAAGAAAATACATTGAAAGAATCTCATTCATCCTGTCAGAATGAAACTCCACATCAACAGTAAAAGAAACTATAGCAACTGCACAAACATAAGAGGATTAACTATGCATTCTTAAAAGATTAAAGGTGTTTTGAAGAAAATGGAAAAATTACAAAAATGCTTCCATTAAGTGATACTAGAATAATTATTTATCAAAATCTAGAAGACACAAAATCAGTACTAAGAGAAAAGTTTATAGCTGTGTATGTGCACATGAGAGAAATGGAGCAGACCCAAGTAAATGACAAAGTGATGCAACTTTCAAGGTCCTAAAAACAAGTAAAGGTGAAATCCTTGCTCATATATTCCACATGCCATTTATGGCCACACACCAACTCCAAGACCAGCCTGTATTTATTTCTCTTGACATTGGGCAGCGGAGGTGCCAATCAACCAACTGACATGATTGTGGATAATTTCAATGCCCCAGAAAGTCAGCAACTCCAGAGAGAAATAATGCCCTGGAGCAGTAGTGCTCACCTTAAGAGAAGCCCACAGCTATTATAGACTACAAAAACATTGTGGAGTTTTACAGCAAAAGTGACTCCTTCATGGCAGGCTAGAGTTGGAGAAAAGATTCAGTGCAGTGTCCACCACTTTGCCAGAGTGTATTTAATTAAATATTATTTTGGAAGGAGTTAATTAAGCCACAGAACAACTATAAAACAACTTCACTTCATGGTTTTCATGGGTACCTTTCCACAGTGACTGAGTGAATGAAATTCAGGAACTTGAGACTGTTAAAAAGTTTAAGAATCTTTATATAATTAGGTAACTCTATTATGGCTATGGCATGCTGTCCTATTGTTAGTGTAGTTACAGTTGTTCAACTTAGCAACTATTTACTGTGTGCCAATATTTGGATTGTCTTGGTGTTTAGTATGATTATAAATATTTTTTATAATTAGCAGTACATTACTTGTTCTTAGGGTATGTCAATCTACAGTTTGTCTTTGCTGCTATTGTTGTTGCTGATTGCATTGTTGTTGTTAAGGTTGCATAGTTTTCAATATTAATTAGGTTTTTTATGACACAATCCTACTCCTTTTTGTAGCAATATCAATACTGTGACCTGTAAAATTAGGTGCTGGGACAAATACATGCAGCTTCCCACCAAATAAATTCAGGCAATCAAATCTAGTGTGATTCACAGGCCTACAGTTAGCCACTATCAGAGTGCCTCACTGAAAAGCAGATACTAACTGAAGAGGTGTCTGTACTAGTAATGCTGTATTCCAAAATGATCAACCCACAAACCTGAACACACACACACACACACACAACAACACTTGCCCCCCATCCCCACAAACCCACAGAAACCCTATCCCCAATAAATATTATGAACATGAGAAGACATGGCAACAAATGCCTCCAACTGGCCTGAACCCAATGGATAGGTCACTGAGGGTTGAAAATCAAAGCCACAGGCAAATTTGTATAAAAGGTACAGAGGTGATAAAAATATAAATATCATTACAAAGCTCAAAGAGTTCATAACTAAACAAATAAGGGATGTAATATGTAAAATGATAAATGTGTTTACAGAAGACACCAATAAAAGCTAGCTGATTTAAACAAAAAGACAAAACATGAATGGCCACTATAGCAAAGAATTATAGTCCATGAAGATGTACCAAAGGGAAATTCAGGAAACTTAAATGCTATTGAAAGCATTGGCAGCAGAAGTGACCACTGTGAGGACTAAGGGTGAGGACTATAAAAGTTGTCTGTTGTTGGGAAGCAATTGTTCAGAGACACCTTAAAATCAAAAGAACATGAAAACTGGATACAGCAACTGCTACATGATGCAAATAGGATTAACCTAGGATTAATTTGAATAGTAAAACATCAGAAGACAGCACAAAAACATAGAAAACCTACTTACAAAAATAATAGCAGAACACTTTCCAAATATGGGAAAAAATTGAGCATACATATACATAAAGCTTGTATCACCCAAAATAGCTGCAATCAAAAAGGACCTCCTGAAGACACATCATAGAAGACACATGTTGGAATCACTGAATTCCAACATAAGTACTGAATCTTAAAAGCTGTTAAAGAATACCAGCAAGTCACCTATAAAGTTAATATTATAGCTGGCTTATCAACAAATACTTTAAAGGCCAGGAAATATTGAAGTAAAGGGTTTTAATCCCTTAAAATACACCTTCTAACCTATTATGGTATATCCCACAAAATATCTTTCAAAATTCATGGAGAAATAAGGTATTTCCTTGACAGAGACCATCTTAAATCTTCATGACCACCAAACAAGTACTACAAAAATTTTCAAAGATGCCCAGCTACAGACCTCGGTGTCTGAGCCTGCCCATGACGTTCACCTCGGGAGTCGGCCTGTGAGAGTATCACCTCGATTCCACTGCACCTAGGACAGAGTAGGTGAGCCAATACCAGCATCCAGGAGAAGGCTCCCTGCCACCATTCCACCACTGCTATGGTAGAGGAGGTGAACCAATCCTGCACCCAGGAGGAGGCTCCCCTGCTGCCACTCCACAGCTCCTAGGGCTGAGGAGGTGAGCCAATCCCAGTGCCAAGGAGGAGGTTCCCCTGCCACCATTCCACCTCTCCTAAGGCAGAGGAGGTGAGCTGCGCAGGCGGCAGCAGCAGCACACCCCACCCCCATGGAAATGAGGAGACATGTAAACAAGCCTCAAAAGCAGACTTCCAGATCACCTATATCAACCCCAAAGGGAAATGAGATAGATCAATCTAATACTGAACCCCCTGGACCCCATGAACTGGCAACAAAAGAGGATCTGGAAAAAAAGAAACTAGAAATAATTTCTCAGGTAACAGCAAAGATTGTGCCCATACTGCAAGGCATGATTAATAAATCTAGAGAGGACACAGATTAAAAAAAATAGGGGATCTGAGGAGCATGATGAAGTCCCAACATAGGATACAAATGGAATTTATAAAACAGATGCAAACAGATTTCCAGGAGATTAAAAACTCCATGGAAAGTCTATGCAGCAAAATGAACCAATGTGAGGATAGAATTTCAGATATAGAAGATAAGATTGCAATTAGTGACCAGGAAAAGAAAATTTGCTTCAAAATTGTAAGGGAACATGAGAAATCAATCCAGCAGCTGCTAGATGATGCAAAGAAGAATAACATAAGACTGATTGGAGTCAACGAAGAAACAGGAGAGAGTACAGATGACATAAAAAAACTGTTCACAGAAGTGATGGCAGAAAACTTCCCAAGGAGGGGGAAAGAACTTGACATACAGATAAGTGAGGCATATAGGACTCCAATTAGCCTTGATCAAAAAAATCTACATATAGGCATATAATAATTAGGATTCCAGAAACACCACAGAAGAACAAAATTCTACAATCAGTGAGAGAAAAGAAGCAAATCACATACAAATGAAAGCCCATCAGAATCACAGCAGACTTCTCAATGCAAACCCTCAAGGCAAGAAGAGCTTGGAGTGATGCATTGCAAGCCCTAAAGGAAAACAGCCTCCAACCCAGATTGATGTACCCTGCAAAACTATCTTTCAAAATTGATGGAGAAATAAGATACTTTCATGATAAAGAGAACCTTAGGAACTTAATGAATACCAAACCAGTACTCCAAAAAATTTTAGACAATATCCTAGGAAAAGACAATGAGGATCACAACCCCAGGAAGCCCAGCAGAATGAATCTGTTGGGCATGACAAATTAAATGCAAAGGGGGAGAATCCAACAAAAAGAAAAGGTCATGACAAGGCTTTTCAAACTTTTAACTTTGCCGAGGATTTAGCTCAGTGGTTCTGGCGCCTGCCTCGCAAGTGCAAGGTCCCGAGTTTGATCCCCAGTACCAAAAAAACCCAAAAAAATGCATGTATAATTTAATCTTGTTATCGTACTGATTAGTATTTTTATGATTCTAGTGTTGCATACATTTCCTGGTATTGTACTGGCTATTTATCATTTTCTTATGTCTACTTTTTAATTGGGTTTTTCTATTAATGAGCTACAAGAGTTCTTTATATATTCAGGTCATAGGTTATATGCATTGTAAATATGGTCTGTTTAATGACTATTCATTTTAACGATGTCATTTAAAGTTCTCCATTTTGATGGTATCTCATTTATCAATGTTTTTCTTTTATACATCATGTTTTTTGTATCCTAGGAAGTTCATGCCTACCCTGAATTCAGAAATATTTTCCCTTATAATTTCTTTTTAAAGTTTTATAGTTTTAGTCTTTCATATGTAGGTTCATAGATCCTTTCAAGTTATTTTTATGTATGGAAATAAAGGGTTGAGGTTAATTTTTTATATATGGATACCAAATGTTCTAGTGCCATTTGCTGGAAACACTAGCTTTTCCTTGGCTCTTGAATTGAGTTTATGTTGTATAAAATGTAACTGTTAAATAATCTTTCAAAACTCAGTGGACCATAGATGTGTGGTTCTATTTCTAGATTCTCTGTTTTATTCCAATGATCTATATGTCTTTCCTTACACCAGCACTGCTTTGATTACTGTAGCTTTAGAAGAAGTCTTAAAATTAGGTACTAAACATCTTCCAACACTGTTGTTTTTTTATTTTTATTTTTCTAGGTCCTTTGTACTCCATAACTTTTAAATTTCAATATCCAATTCTTTTTTTATACCAAGTATACATAGACCTGAATTTTTATATATACCTTGTGTTTTCTAATCCTGCTATATTCAAATACAAGTTCTAGGGGCTCCAAGAGATTTCTTAGTATTTTCTCTGTGGATGATCACTTCATCTACATATAAAGATTTTGCTTCTACCTTGCCAGTCCTATCCTAATTATGTCATTTTATTGCCAGACTATTTCGGTTAAGGCCTCTGTTTCAAAGTTTAATGGACAGATGAAGAGTAGGCATATCTGCCCTTGTTCTCCACCTTAAGGACATTGTATCTTCTCCATTCATATAGGACATTTTTGCTGGAAGTATGGAGTACATGTCTTTAATCTGTTGAGGAGTTTCTGTTCTACTTCTAGTCTCCTGATAGCTTTTACCATGAACAGCTGTAGAAGTTAGTCCAATACTTTTTCTCCAACTAGTGACAGGATCATATGGCTTTTTTCTTTCTTGTCTTAAAATGATGACTTCTGGGGGTGGATCTTCCAATGCTGAACCATCACTGCCATCCCTATAATAAAAGCAGTTTCTACATACTGCCAGATCTGACTTCTAATAGTTTGTATTGTTAAACAAATTTCTATCTATCTTCATGTTTTTTCTTTTATTATCTTTATCCAGTTTTAGGATAAGCACAATGTTGATTTCCTACAATGAGTGGAGAAGTGTTCCTTTTTTTCTCTGCTTTAAATGTTTGATATAATTTATCAGTTAAAATGTATATGAGCCTGTTGTCATATAGGTAGGTTTTCAAGCTAGGAATATACTTTCTTAACAGGTGCTATTCAAATTTTATATTTTCTCTAGAGTCAGTTTCATTAATTTGTCTTCCAAGGTACTTCTCATAAGTTGTCAAGTTTATTTCAAAACAGATTTTTGTAGTATCCTTTCTATATCCTTTTAAATTCTGTAAAATCTCTGATAATGTCTCCTAGATCTTCATATTGTAATTTTTAAAATGTATTATTTATATTGTGTAATAGGAAGTAAAGGTATAAAGGAGCAGGGGAAGTGGGAGGGATTGTGGAAAGGGAAGAAGGGAAAAAGAAAAAATATGAGAAAAAAATGGAAACAAAGTCTTTGCAAATAGGGAAGGGTGGAGGAGGTGAAGGAAGGGTAAGGGAAGGGGAAAAATATAAGAACCAAGATACTCATGTAATGGTACAAGATCCCAATGATGTATTTAACTGTATTTTATACCTAAAAGGAGCAATAAACTTAATGGGGGGAAAATTTTTCAAAGGTATCCTGGAAAGAGAATATAAAGCTGCTGAGGACAGAAATGTCTAATAGAATGAAAATAAAAAAGCAAAGCATGATCAGCAGTTATGTTAAATGGTGAGGGTGATTTCAGAAACAAAAAACAAAGGAATGACAACAATAACTCAACAGCTTTCAATAATAACTCTCAATGCAAATTGGCTTACTTCCCCTATTGAAAGACATATTGACAGAATGGATCAAAAAATGAATCCAATTTAATGCTGCATACAAGAAACCCAAAATAAATTCATATATTAAAAATCAAATGATGGAGAACAATATCCTATGGCAAGCAAACCCCCAAACCAGTAGGAGTACCTGTTTTATTTTCAGAGGAAGTGGACTTAAAGCCAAAACTGGTCAGAAGAGATGAAGAAGGTCAGTATACATTAGTTAAAGGAACAATTCAAAATAAAGAGATAACAACTGAAACTACATATATATCAAACAACAGTGCACCCAACTTCATGAAATAAACACTACTGGATGTGAAAGATCAGATAAGCATCAATAGAACTATGGTGGGGAACCTCAACATACCATTGTCACAATCAGACAGATCTAGTAGAGAAAAAAACATCAACGGATACCAAAGTTCAACCAACCCTTTGAACAAATGGACTTAATTGATATATACAGAGTGTTGCAATCAACAACAGAATAGACATTGTTCTCAACAGCATATGTAATGTTCTACAAAATAGACCACATAAACCAAGGAAGCATTAATAAATTAATGTAAAATAATCAAATTATTTCATGCATATCATCAGATCATAGTGCCATGAACCTGAAATTAATAGCAAAAACAAACACAGAATTCATACAAATGGATGAAAATTAAACAACATGCTCATCATGAATCAACTGGTTAGTAAGGAAATAAAAATTAGTCACATAAGAAAAACAGACTACATAACCTAATGATGCACCTCCAGTCTCTAGAAAAACAAGAACAATCCAATCAAAAGTAGTGCATGAAGGTAGTTGAAAAGACAAGAGCAGACATTAATAATATTCAGACTATAAAAATAGGACAGAATCATTGAAATGAAGATCTGGTCCTTTGAAAGAATAAAAATATTAAACTCGGCCAATTGTCTTGTTACTTTTCTTGTTGTTGAGGCAAAATACACAAGACTCAAAGTTTAAGGAGGAAAGGTTTATTTGGTGTAATACGTAGAGGTTTCATTCCATAGTCAGCTGGGTCCAATGCAGGATGGCATGGCAGAGGATAAATATTCCACAGCAAGGAGGCAGGTGAGAGCACATTGGCCCTTTTCTATCCTTTATATTTTATGCAGGCTACCAGCTCTCTGCCAGGTGTAATACTCACACCCTTAATCCTAGCCAGAAGTTTGTCAAATCAATCAGTGGAGTGATTTAGTAATCACACATCCTTGATCCCAGCATCACACACTCTAGATACAGCCACCTCTGAAAAGCAACTCTCCTTGACTGCAAGAGGCTTGTGTGTGTGTGTGTGTGGGGGGGGATGTAGGCACAAACCATGACAGGAATCTTTAAAAAATGACAGAAAAGGCATAAATCTATTTAAATAAAAATGAAAAAATGAAAGCCTGGCAGACTTTGCCAAAATCCATTATATTATTAGTGACTACTTTGAAATCCTGTACTCCAATAAATTGAAGAATCCAGAAGAAATGGACAGATTCCTGGATGTATATGAATTATCAAATCTCAACCAAGAGGATATAAAACTCTGAATAATCAAAGAGTAGGCTATGAATTTGAAAGAGTAGTAAAAAAATACTACCATCTCAGCAAAGCCCAGGTCCAGATAGATTCAGTATTGAATTATATAATAATTTTAATTAGTTCTAATTCTGATATTCCTCAAAATCTTCAATGGAGACATGGAAGGAGTACTGCCAAATTTATTTCTGGAAACTAGTATTATCCTAACTCCAAAATCAAACCAGGATCCAACCAACCAATGAACCAAACAAACAAACAACTAAACAATCAAACAAAAACCTACAGGCCAAGCTCTTCAATGAACATGGAAAAAAAATCTTCAACAAGATTTTGGAAAACAGAATGCAAGATATTATCAAACATATCATATGACATGACCAAGTAAGCTTCATCCCAAGGATGAAGGGATGGTTTCCACATACACAAATCAATAAATGTCATATATCACATAAACAAGCTAGGACAAAAAATCATATGATCATTTCAATAGACTGTGAATATGCCTTTGACAAAATTGAAAATCCATTCATCATAAGAAAATACCCTGAGGAAAGCAGGTATAGAACGATCTTATCTCAATTTGATAAAAGTCATTTCTGGCAAACATACTGTCAAAGTTGTATTAAATGGGAATAAACTTAAAGCTTTCCCTCTAAAATTTCCTTCTAAAATGACCTCCATTATCACTTCTCCTATTCAATACAGTATTTAAACTATGAGCCAGAGAAATTAGGCAAGATAAAGAAATAAATGGGATATAGAGGAAAGAAGAAATCAAGTTATCTTTATTTGCAGATGACATAATTCTGTCTACATTCAAGGCCCAAAATATATCATTAAAAGTCACTTAGAAATAAAAAACCAAATATAGCAATGTACATAGATCAAAAATTAAAACACAAAAATCAATATCATTTTTATACAACAATAATGAAGTCACTGAGAAAGAAATCAGGAAAACAATGCCATTCACAATAGGATCAAATAAAATTTCATACTCAGGAAATAACCTAATTAAGGAAGTGAAACACCTCTACAACAAAACATACAGTACTGTGAAAATGGATGTCAAAAACATCAGAAAATGGATAGCTATTACCTTTTCAAAGATAGGCATTTTTACCAAATATGGTAAAATGGTGACACTTCCAAAACTGTAGTAAAAATTTAATGAAATTTTAATCAATACACCAACAGCTTTTTTCCCTGAGCTAGAAAACACTTCTATATAGCACAGGAATCAACAGAGTATGGAGATATCACACTCAATGGGAGAAAATCTTTGCTCTCTGCTCTTGTGACAGAAGATTAATATCTAGAACATATAAAGAACTTAAAATCAATCCCCATAATGTTATTACTCCAATGTTTAGTAGACAAATGAGCTGGCTACATAGATACTTTTCAAAAGAAGTTAAAGTAGGGAAAAAGCATGTGAAAACACTTTTAACATCTCTAATCATCAGAATTGTAAATGAAAATAAATTGAGATTCTACCTCATCCTAGTTAAAACAGCTATCATTAAAATTACAAACAACTGAATGCTGGGAAGAATGAGGGGAAAAAAGAATCCTTCTACACTGTTGATTAGAATGTAAACTATTACAACCAATATGAAAACCAGTATGGAGATTCCTCAGCGACTAAGAGGGACACCACTGGATACAGCTAAAGCACTCTTGGGCTTATTCTTGAAAGGACTAAGGACTGTATACTATAGTAATGCATGCATACTCATGTGAATAGCAGTACAATTTTCAATGGCCAAACTGTGGAAAAAGCATAGATGTCCATGAACAGAATAATGGATAAAGATAATGTATTATATATACACATTAGCCAAAAAAAGAATGAAAACATGAAATTTCCAGATAAATGGATGGAACTAGAAACTATCATGTGAGTGAAATTAGCCTGATGCAGACAGTTAAATACCATATGTTCTCTTTGTCAGGTAAAAGTGCCGAAGACCAAGACCAGACCAGGCCACAACAAGCCTTTATTAGGGGAATAGATCTGCTGGGCTGTCTCTGAACAAAGGAGAGACAAAAAGCAATATGGCTGCGGCAGGGAGAGTCTTTTATAGAGACTGGGGTGGGGCTTGTAGGGGCTGAGGTGGGGTTGAGTGAGGTAGTGATCAGGGAGTGGAGGAGCCGGTGACGTCACTAGGTGGTAGGGGGTGAGCGAGTATTAGGTTACTCTCTAGGTGGGACCAGGGGCATGCTGGGAGGAAGGGTTTATTCTTTGGTGGGAGCAACCATCTTGGCATGACATCACCCAGGGGAGGGGCAAGGCACCATAGGAAGAGGGCAGCTACTATACATAATAGCTGCTGAGGTAGTGGAAGACCTATCACTCTTATGTGAATGAATGAATTAACAAATAAAATAAAGTAGGGAGGAGATGAAACCAGAATATAGGCTGCTGGAAATTATAAGGGGATGGGGGATGGATACAGGGGCAAGGGATTGGAACTGATTAAGATACATTTCATGTATGTATCAACTTCCCAAAATAAACCTCATCATTATGTCATATCAAGGTATACCAATAAAATCTAATAAGAGGGTACAGACTGAAAGAAAATATTTGCAAACCATGTTCTGAGAAAGGTCTAAGTCCAGAATCTATTTTTAGCAGTGAAATTCAAGAGGAATGAAAACAACACATACAAAAAAAGGGCAAATCAATAGGATAAATGGACAGTAAATGAACAAGGGAAGTTGCTTCAACATGAATGGTGTTCTGCAAATGTAGATTTAAACTATCATGAGGTAGTGTGACTCAAAAAAAATATGTTAGCAATACCATGTGTTGGTGAGGATGTTAATGGATTGGAACTCTCACACACAGCTGAAGAGAATGTCTGATGGTGCCACTACTCTGGGAAATGTAATCTATTTCTTATTCAGTCATGCACATGCTCCTTAAATGACTCAATAACCCTACCACTGTCAACTCGACTTTACATGTAGCTGAATTGGCTAAAGGTGGCTGTGAGTCACAGTGACTGGCCTGGAATTTGCAGGAGCTGATAAGATTTGCATGGGAGCATGATGACACCATCCACATGGCTATAGTGAAAACAAGATGAGTAATAGTGAATGAGTCCCATTTAATTTGCCAGAACACCAATTCAGAGCTAGAGGAGGTTGGAATGTATTTTCTAACTCTGATGTTTTTCAAATACATCAGCCTGGATATAGATTTACATATAGTTTAAAGAAAATTAGTTATAAGTATCATGTTATGCTACACATATAATTAACCAGCATAAAAACTCAAAATATATGCAGTGCCTGACAGTGCACATGTTTTCCTAAGAACTGTGTCAAGCAAAAACTTTCTAAACCTCCCTGTTATCTGAGGTTGATCAGAAAACATTTTTAATCATGGAGGTGTTGGGAGCAATGCTACATAATTCTAGGGATAAATCATTTGGTTAGCCTAGTTCTCTTGCCTACAGCCCAGCTACAGAATAACTCCAGTTTGGCCTCCGGTCACAACTGAGACTTCAGGGATCCAGTGATGCTGTGATTCTCCAGGACAAGAAACATCCTGGGAGAACAAACATCTGCTCAGTTCCTCATTGTTCTTGGACTGATTAACATCTTGTTTACCCAAGATGTACTGAACTCTCTGCAAGCCTTCCGTTACACCTTGTTTATCCCAATGTGAACTATTGAACTCTCTGCAAGTCATCTGTTACATTTGTTTCTCCCGATGTACTGAATAAAAGGTGTGGTAAGCTGCAGGCTTTGTCTTTGCTGCCCAGAGCAGCACTGATCAGACCCAAAGCTCAGCTTCTTCTCGGTCTCATTTTTCTACCTTTCCTGTAATTCACCGTGTGCTGCCATGGCTCGCAGGAGACCAGGACTAACTGCAGAGGTTCTGGTAACGTCCCCTTCCCCTGTCCCCTACATGGAGGAGTTGGAATTTTTGCAGCCACTTTTGGGAAAGACTGTTTCAAGGGGCCTCTTGCCAGACCCAGGGCTGGAGCTGCAGAGTCAGAATGCACGGTGGCTGGAGCTCTTCAAGCAGTTGTGATGAGTTGTGTTCTCAGGACAGTGAAGAGATACAAGGGAGCTCAGGTGCCTGGAGGTGTTTGGAGCTGGCATTTCAACGCCTGCATTTCTGTAATGTGGAAGAGTAAGTCACTGATTCCTTAATAAATAAAATTTTTGACAGATGTTCCTTGATTCGAGGTGTTATGGGATTCTAAACATCCTGCAAAGCCTCATGTGCTAAGGCTTGGTCACCAGCCTGTGGTGAGTTGGAGATGGTGTAATATGTAGGAGCTGAGGGTCAGTAAGGAAGTTAGGACAGTGGAGTTGTGTTCTGGAGGTCATTTTGGGGCCTGGCAGCTTTCTCTCTCTTTGCTTCCTGGCCACCATGAGGTGAGCAGCTCTGCCCTGCCACACACTCCCCATCATGATGTTCTGCCTCCACATGGGCCCAGAAGTCATGGAGCCAGTCAACCATGGCCCAAGACCTCCAAAACCATGAACCCAGACAAACTTTGACTCCTTCTCTGTTATCTTGTGCATTTTGTCACAGTGATGGAAACCTGACTAATTCCAGCACAGGGGAGGAAACAACTTAACAGGCATGGGAGGAATGGCATAGAACCTTCCCCTTATTCTACAATAGAGTGTCTATCTCTCTTGTCCAATACCTGAATGTCAAAGGTGATACACATTCAATAGAAGTAAAAATGTTTCAGAAACTACAAAATAAACAACAGAGATGTAAGAGAAATTATAACTTTTCCAAAATGTCAAATAAAGAAAAGTTTTAAAGTAAAAACAGGCAAATATAAGCATTATAGCCCAGATTCAAGTTGTTAAGGCCACATGCGAAAGAGAATTTCCCAAAGAACAAGGAACAGAGTTGAGAGTGCTACTCTTTTCCCAACTGTAAGCAGATTAGCCAAGGGTGGAAACTCAGAGGTGGGATTTGAGACAGACTTTTCCTGGTGTTAATTTTTATATTCATGTTCTATTTTTTATAACATTCTGTTTTAAAAATTATATTAATCAAAAAGTGAAATGATAAAACAAACACTTATATTCACTTCAATCAACTAATTGGAAATATATTGTTTCATCTAGCCATCTACATGTCCATACATAGATATAAAAGTTATTGATAGAGTCTTTTAACTTTTAACCAAAGTACTATTAAAATCGAATTATCAGTTAAATAAGTTAAATAAGGCTTAAATAAGTTTGACATTCCATTCACTCTATGTTTATCAACACAGGTTTTCATGCTTATATGTAATCTTAACAACATAAAACACATAGCTGTACATAAAACTGTATTAAAGTTTACGTCTTTTAGCATGAAATATGTAAATTTATACCATTTGATGATATAATATTTTGCAATAATGATTATTGTGATTACAAGAGAATATCTTGAAAACATCACATAATTATTTACTTTCTTCTTTTTTGGTTACTGGAGATTGAACCCAGGTCTTTGCACTGAGATACATCCCCAGCCCCAGTCCCCTTTTTTTGAGACAGGACCTTGGTAAGTTGCTAAGTTTTCTAACTAGGGTCCACCATAAAATTCTCTTCTCAGATTGCAATCTATTCTTTACTTCTGTTTGACAATGCAATTATTGGAAGAAAAGTTTGTTTTCTCTTATCTCTAGGCCATTACAATAAAAAAATTACAGTTGTACAGTTCATACTTCTTTTTCAACTCACTTTAAATTGATTAGCAATGAGTGTCCATGATTGGGTTAGTAGTGATTTGGGCTAATGAGGTGTAGAAGGATATCCCTAGCTGAGTTCTTGTTTTCCTGTTTTTCCACAGGGACAGTGGGGATAATGTAAGCTATAGAACAGATTTCAGCATGACCCCGATATATACTGGAAGTGTTTGCTCAGATTTAAGGATGGGCTTCTTGCTGTTGGGATCCCTTGCCATTTTTCTTGCAGGAATCTGGTGATGAAAATCTTGGAACTAAAAAGTCAGGACAATCTCAGACTGGATTGTAGATTTTTAAATTAAGTAATTGTATAATATGTAAAAATGTTAATATAGTGTAAAATGTACACATTAAAAATGATTAAACTTATTATTAAATAAGTGAAACAGACAAATTTTAATTATTTATTATATTAAATAAATGGTAGAGAAATAGTTTGCCTTGGCTGTATAAAATAATCCTGCCCAAGTGCTGGTCTCTGACCCCTGCAGGTTAGGTGGTGCTGAATCTGACTCATGATTCTGCCCCATGACCCTGAGCTCTGTCCCTATGAAGGGACCACAAGGCCTAACAGGCAGTAAAATGCCACAAAGCAGCAGAGAGACTCAGCATTGGTGGGGCATTTTTCACTCCTCTAGTTTATCAGCTATAAACCTGTTTTTCCCATCTTCCTTAGCAACAAAGCATGAAAGAAAATTGTCCTGCTTTAAATAAAATTTAAATGTGAGATTTCCTTGATAGTGTTATACTGAGTACATTGTGAATTGTGAATTATCTTAGCATTGTAGATAGACAGGGATGAGTTTGGCTTAGTTAACGCCTTTTAGTTTTCTGCTTATACTGGAAAACTGAAGTAACTGCCAAGGAGAAGACTTACAGGGGTGGCACACTTGGCTTTGGCTATATGCATGAGAGGCTCAGTCACAGAGCCACTGAGGAGGTTTGATTCTGAGTCATTTCCAGGGAAGTCTGCTTCTAGTCACCCTGGTGCTGGTCCTCACTGACTTTCTATCTCCTAGGTGGAAGGGCAACTCACCTGGACCTTCCTGCACTCACCAGCTCATCCTGGCACAGCCAGCCATGCAAAGCAAGCAGCAAGCCTGGAGCCTGCACTTCCTGAGATCCCGGCTCCTCAGGCTAAGGAGAAGTTGACAGAGCACCTTACTCAGTGATGTGGCTGTTTTCTAATACATGACAAACACCTAGGTCAGGAATTCAGTAGAAGGAAATGGCTAAAATAAATTCCCCCCCAACATGAGCAAATTCTGGATTCTCTATGCGAAAGTCATAAATTTGACTTAATATAAACCTCCAAGAGCAAAATGTAGGAAAATTATAATTTTTGGAGGACACATGATGATTACACAACTTGAGGTAGAGCATAGTTGTAAGTTTTAATCAGAATGTTGTTGACTCTTTTCTAATAGGCCTCACTTGAAAACTCCAAACTTCTAAATGTGGGTATAAGGCAAAATGTGTAGTTGATATGCAAATAAAAATGTAAGTGAAGATATTAACTTTTCTTATGATAAAACTGCCTTATTCCATTTTTTAATGTCACTTTTATTTTCAGAGTATGAATATATAATGTAGATGAACTGAAATTGAGAACCTCCATGGACTCTTTCCTTTAAAATTTTAATTTTATTAGCACATGTTTTCAGTACATGCATCTTTTTATTAACTTTATTGGTACATTTTATGTATACATTATGAACACATTCATAATTGAGAATTTGTACCTGTAAATGATATATCTTAGTTCTTGTTTTTTCCCATTCCCCTTCCCTCCCTCATTATTTATAAAAGCAGTGAAATGAATATGACACACATGTGTAAATACCAAATTGTCTCTTTGGTGTGAGAAACTGAAAGTGTAAATGAGGACCAAAATGTATAATAGATGATGTGAAATAGGAAGCAAAGGTTCAAAGGGGAAGGGGGGTGGTGAGGGAAAGGAAAGAAAGGAAAGGAAAAAAAATATGAGAAAAGAAGGAAAAATGAAGTACATGCCTTTTACAGTCATTCTGGGGAGTTGGCACATGTACATAATACAGCTTCTACTTTCTTAATCTCCTTCTCTCCCTTCTCCCTTCTCCTCTAGTTCCCCTTTCCCCCTTTTCGTTCTTGTTGATATCATCAATCTTAGCTCAGGTCTATGGCACATTATGTCCACACTGACTGAGGTTATGAGGGCCTTGTACCTGGCACATCTTCACTCTCCCTACTTCCCTATAGCCTCATCCTCACCCCTTACCCTCAGAACCCTGGAACCATCTGCAAGACACCCACACCACTGTCTCCTCTGTACTTTATTTTTCTCTTAGTGTGTACTTTGTCTCATTCAGATGACAGATACCATATGGTATTCAAGTTTGTGTGTCTGATTTGTTTCACTCAACATTACATTTTCCAGGTGCATCCATTTTCCTGGAAATGTCTCAAATTTGTCTTTTGTATACAGAGAATTTTGAACATTTGAGAACACAATTGACACAGAAGATGTTTTATTTTAATGTTTTTTATTCAGTTATTAAAAGGGTTAGTGATATCAAAATGTCTTTTATATTATTGTTGTAAATTTCATCCTACCTTTTATGATGATTATTATGAAGAGTTTTGTTTTCACCCAAGCCTGATGATCTATGAGGATAAAAAACCTTCTAGAAGACTTAGTGATTCTTACTAATTTTTCAAGAAGAAAAGCTATCAGAAAATAGTTTCATTCCACCTGTGTAAATAAATTACTATGTAAAATTTGTTTTATTTATACTATATGATTTAACTAAGCAAAGATGTTGTTATTATGTAGTTCCTATCAGGCAAAATAAAGGAAAAGGGAACTTCATAGAGACTGTTGCATTTTTAAATGATTTTGTCATTTTGAAATTTCTAACAAGTACACATTATATTGAACAAGATATTAGCTTTTACAGGGACAGAAAATATTTACAGAAGTACTACTAAGCAGACCTTCAATTAAAATATTTTAGAAAGTAGCATTGTGATTATGTAAGTTATGAAGTCACATAAAAGCACCATTAGACCAGAAAAAAAAAATAAAGCCAACATGTCTAGAACAAAATTATATAATTTTGAACATTCATGTTTCCTTCTAAGGAAATATGGTTACATGTGCCAAGTTCATGCAGAAAGGGAATTGACTATAAAGGGGAATGCTTTTTGTAAACACTATCAAGTCTATATTTCAGCCTGAATTTATTTTATCAAATTATGTTCTGGGTAATAAAGAATATGTTCATGATTATGTTAAAAAGGTCATATTTTAGAAGTTATAGAAGCATTCCTATTTCATTTTTTTTTTGGAATATGAGATATGACAAATACAGTGATGTTTAAACTTTAAAAAATGTATTACAGTATCAGAGATCTCCGCAGTAGCTGCTGATCTCCTGCTTGGTGCTAAGGCACAAGGCTGAGAAAAAAGCAAACAAACAAAAACCTGAAAGATAGAACTAAAGAGAAAGAGAAACCAGGGAGCCGGGAAAACCACTGCTATTGCAAACCAGCAAAGGTGCTGGTCAGTCCAAGCCACTGTTTTTTATTGGTAATCAATTGGGGTAAATGTGAGCTACATGCTAAAGGGAAACTACTTGTGAGGAGGTGCAGTTATGCAGTTACTATGGATACTAATGCAAGCAAGGCTTGGAAAAGACAAAGCATTCTCAAATTAGGAACATAATAGACAAAATACAGGGTTGTAATTAGAACCTTGTCCTTTTAGTTAAGAAGGTTTTAGTCATGGGAATGTGTTGGTAGTCTCTCTAGAGGGAGACCTGGAACCCTGGAAAGCACCAACTTTTAAAGAAAGAAAAGGAGACAGCCTGGGGGATGAACAGCAGTTTAATTTCTCTGGCACTATTTGACCATCACAAAGGAAAGAAGCAAGGCTTTTATACATGTAGGAAAGCAGCTTAGTTATTCTGGCTATCATCTTTCTGATTTTAACCTCTGGTGACAAATGACTTTAAGTGACTCATAAAAGCTACAGGCGAATTCACAAGTCCCCTGTTTCCGTTCACCAATCCCGTACATCAAAGAGCACACCACAGTCCTCTTCTTATCAGATGGTACCAAGACAGCAGGGCGACTTTAGCTAAAATCAAGCCCACCTGCCCACCATAAACATCATAGATGTGCATACTGAGTCGTATGTCTCTCACCACCTGTAGAGTCATTGGGTCACGGTCCTCTGATCCCAGAAAATGGTAAATAAGAAAACTAGGAAAACCTGTTTTTCTCCTGTGAGACTTTTACAAGGTCTCTTAAAGTTTTCTGACATTCTTTTAACAAACAGACTTGTGGAATTTCCCATAAACGACTTAATTCTCTTAGTTAACAAACTTCTTGTGATCTATTCTTACAACTAGATAGCTGAATTCTACCATTTCCCACAGGAATGGAGTGTGAGTCACTTTGACCTCTGCATGTAGGCTTTGGCCAGCTGGTCTCATTTCTCAAAACAAATGTGGGGTTAATTCTTTACAGCCTACTTTGAGCATAATCAATTAGGCATTACCCCACATTACAGTAAGACACATCGGCATTAATCTCCCTCAAAATCCCCCATCTCCCCTCTCCAGCTTCTAACATCTCATTCTTCTTGCCACTTCCTGAAGCAGCTCCAAAAGTCCTCTTTTGTGAATATCCTTAGCTGCTCTTTCATGCATTGCTTCAAAACCTTTACCTTTCCTGTTCATTTTGACTTTGGGGGAGAGCCAGAAGTCACACAGTGCCAGATCTAGAGAATAAGGTGGATGAGAACACAGCATCATGGGTTTTTTTTTTGCCTCTACCTTTCCTTTGCATCACACTGGGCAGCAGAACTCATGGTATTTTTTATTATATCTCATAAAGACACTCAGAAAAGAGGACTGTAGAGTTGCTTCAGAAAGTAGCAAGAGCCAAGGAGTGTGTTTGAGGAGAGGGGGAGATGTGGAAGTCAACTCATATCAATGTGTCTTTTACTGTGATGAAGTTTTAAAATTTAAACCATCATCGTATATTTTGATCCCTCAATGTAGAAATATTTCTTCAGAGCAGATGTTCACCATTCATTCTTTCTTTCTTATCTAACCACCTTTCTTACGGGTTTGTTATTCCCAATCTTATTATACTGTATATATAAAGGAAGAATAGACAGCATCTACCTTCAAGGTGTCAGTATTAAAATAGTATACAAAACTGAACATAGTGAAAGCATATAAAACAAAAAGAAACATGTGTGAGAAAGGCACTGCCAATTTTCACTGATATATAACATCCCAAACTAAGCTAAAGGGAAAGCAAAATTTTAAGAAGAAAGAGGATTTTCAATATCTCTTTAGTTCCACAGAAGGTTTTCTATTGACAAGAAGCCAAGATGAATGTTTTAAGAAATACTATGTATTCAGGTATGGTGGCCCACACCTGTAATCTCAGCACCATGGGAAACGTAAGCAGGAGAATCACAAGTTCATTTCCATTCTGGGCAACATGACACTAAGCAAGATATTGTCTATTAGTACTACTACTACTAGACTGGGGAAGCAGCTCTTTGCAAAGGCCCTGGAGTGCTAAAAATAAGTATTCCATTGAAGAGATCTTTTTCATATTAATTTTAGATCTGAGTCTCTAACTAAATTAAAGACTAATATAGTTCATGATGAATCACATACCATTGGTTTCCAGAAGTTTCTTGGCACTAGGCTCCTTGGTTGTCTCCCTAACCTGTGTTTGCTAATTTCTTCCATCCAGAAAGATCCTGGCAGAGGGGAGATGGGCATCTACAATGTCACCACTATGACTCAGTTCATCCTCATTGGGCTCTCTGACCTCCCTGAGGTGTGCTCCCCTCTCTTTATGGCCTTTGCCATCATCTACCAGGTCACCTTTGTGGGAAATGGGGCCATCCTCTTTCCTATTGGAACTGAGGTAAAGCTGTACACTCCCATGTACTACTTCCTGGCAAACTTGTCCCTCTTAGACATATTCTGCCATCAACAACTGTTCCCAATATTCTGCACAATCTCTTGACTGAGGACCACAGGGTTTCCTTGGTTGGGTGTGCTCTACAGCTGTATTTTCTGGTGGCCTTGATGGGGACTTAAATCTTCTTGCTGGCTGTCATGGCTTATGACTGCTATGTAGCCATCTGCTTCCTCCTTCACTACTCTGTTATAATAAACAAGGCTACATGGGCCCACATGGTGTTTGGGACCTGGGCAGCCAGATTCCTCAATTCTGTCATCCACACAATGTCCACCTTCAGCCTGTCTTTCTGCAGGTCCAATCTGGTGAACCAGTACTACTGTGATATCCCACAAATTGTGGCCTTGTCTTGCTCATCCACCTACATACAGAAATTCTTTCTTTGGTGATAGGAGGAGTCTTTGGGACCAGTGCCTTCCTGACCACCTTGATCTACATCATCTCCTATGGCTACATCATCTCCACCATCCTGAAGATCCAGTCTGCAGAAGGGAAGGGCATAGCCTTCTCCATGTGCATCTCCATTTGTGTTTTTCCTTCCTGTATTCAATTAGTGAAACAGTCACATCACTCATGAAGTGTTTTTATACTATTTACTGATGTGTTTTTTCTCCTTTTGATTGTCATCACTCTTATTCACTTTTGAAACCTACCAGATGATAGCCTGATCTATGTGCCTGGGACTCTAGTGCTATATGATAAGGACTTTGAGATCCAGTACCATGGCATCAATTAGATTTTTCAGCACTCAATATTGTTCTGCTATGTGCTCTCAACAACATTTGCTTTGTTCCTAGTAGGTTTGTGTTCACTGCCTCTTAATAACTTTAGATAAAGAAAGAAAATCTCTACAATTTTATTGGTGAATAAAATGAAGTACTCATACTACATTACAATGGCAAGTTTGAGATTTTTGTTGCCTTTATTTATTCTCAATAGAAGTTTGCATAAAGTATGAAAGAATCAGATTTTCATTGAATAAAAATAATCCATAGAAATTTGTTAAATGTAAAATTAATTTGTAAAATTAAATAAAATCTTAAAAACAGAAGCAATTATTCATTTTAGATATCAGATAGTCGAATATTTATTTATTATTTCATCGTGTAAAAACATTCCCAAATATTTCAGAATAGAGAGATGATACTGGAATTGCACAAGACAAGAGAACAGCCATACCATAATGAGAATGTTGCATTAGCATGTGAGGTATTTGTTTTATCCTTCACATCTGTACATCCTGTGTTGATGAATTACTCGGTGTATGTGCATACTACATACCTCCTGAACTTTCGTGGTGAGTGATAATGAGTCTATAGACATGTATGTGTCTAAAGGAAACCAAGTGTGTCACTATCCAGCCTGTGAGTGGTTGTGCTTCCAGGGAAGCTATGTGGATCTCTTGTCAGAAGACATATGTAAGGAATGGCCATGACTCTTTTTGTGAATGCAGTAGTAAATCAGGACACAGACTGAGAAACACCTGAAAATTTTAACTCAAGAGGATCCAAGAGGCAAAATGTTGTCAATAGATCTGATCCACTTGAAAGATGTATTATATTTTTATGTCATGCATTTAGGTACCTAGAACTTGGTTTGAGCTTAAATTTAGTTGAGTCAAATTCCTGGTCCAATTATCTAAGAAAATGAATCTCATTTCCCAAATTTATTACAACTTTTAGAAAATTTTCAAGGGGATATCCTTCCATAGAGAGGGCTCTCTCTGAACTCTTACTACACACTCTCTGCCATCCTTTGTCCAGCAATCTGATTAAACAAACTAGTAAGGATCAGAAGTGTTTTCCCTATCTCCTATTGGTGCAATTCATGAACAAGGCAAAACAACACTGCCTACAGTATTCTCCATCTAAATTCATGGTAATTTTAAGCTGTTCAGGCATTTTAAACCATTCTGGTCTATGGAACAATTCTGCTCTGGAATGAATGATGTGTCTCCCTAAGTCTCATATGTGGAAACTGAAATCCTTTGTGGCAATCCCTGGAGACTGAGCACTTGGGAAGTGATTAGGCCATCAGGGTGGAGCACTCTAGTGGAGTGGCCAAGTCTGTGTGTGAAGTATGCAAGAGCATAATTTCTGAGAACTTGGTCCTATGGCATTAACTGATGGCAGAGATATTTTTCCCAATTTCAAAAGAGTGGAAGGAAAGATCTACATTCCTAACTACTGCAGATGGAGGGAAGTGACACTGGTATCTAATTATACTGCTGTTGGATTCTGTGGCCACCTGTCCAATAAGACCACTTTCTTTATTATTACTCTTTGATTTGTTGGTTGAATTTTTCTTCTAGAAAACTTGGAATAGGATTGAGAACTACAAGAATCTTGGTTTTGGGCAATCACTAAATTCACTGTTTCTTGGCTTTGGGGTTAGTTTTCTCAATGGCTAGAATTCATACTTTTCAGCAATCTTTTCAGTGTGATTTTTTGAGGTGTAATTGCCATGGAGACTTAGCCAACTGGAAACTTGGGCTTCCAACAATGTTCCTTCAGCTATATCACCTCATTTGATGCCAACCTCTGAATTCTCTGGCCTACTAGGTAATTTCACTATATTTCTTTACTGAGTTGCTCTGAGTTTAATCTATTAGATCATTTCTTTCATGAAAATTCATCTTTTTTCTCATTAAAAAAAGATTAGGTCAATGTGTTTCTTTTCTAAGTCTAGGTAAACATATTCCTAGGGCAAACGGACATCACATTGTTTAATATAAGTACCTTTTAAATGACTAATGACTGATTTTCAGATACATACCCTGATACAATTTACTAAAAGAAGAAATGTTATCCTTGGTTTGTTTTGTCTTTGATATCCCTGCTTATAGGTCATTTTTGCATTCATGAAGCATGTCTTGCAAATGTTATACATGATATTGAAAAATATACAACAATTTGAAAACCAAATAGTACTCTGTTGCATATGACAATCCACATGTCACTTAGAACCTTCATTTATTTCCCTGAGCCATAGAGATATTATGACAGATACCACTGAAATCTGGAGAATCATTAGGAGATACTTTGAAATTGTGTACTCTAATAAATTGGAAAATCTACAAGAAATGAATAAATTGGTTAAATTTATAAGCACATCTGACCTTACAAAATTGAACAAATAAGATATAAAAATCTAAAAAGATAAAAAATAAGCAATGAGGTTTAGGCAGTAATAAAAAGTCTCCCCAAAAATAAAAGCACAGTATTAGATGTATTTACCAGTGAAGTTAACTTGATCTTTAAAGAATAACTAACATCAATACTTTCAAATGACTCCATGAAAAGGAAAGGGAAAGAATGTTTCCAAATTTCTTTTATGAAGCCAGTCCTACCCAATACCAAAACCAGATAAAAACAAAACAACAACAACAACAAAGCTGAATACCAACATCCTTGATAATACAGACCAAAATCCCAACTAAAACTGAAATAGAAGCCAAGAACACATTATAAAGTCATGCACCATGATCAAGTTCATTTTATCCCAGGGATACAAGTATGACTTAACACAAGAAATAATAAATGTAATATACCACATCATAAAATTCCCCTGATCTCAGTAGATGCAGAAGAAACTTTTAAAGTATTAAACATCCCTTTGAGATAAACACTTTAAATAAATGAGGCATGGAAAGATCTTACCTCATTATAATAAAGGCAATATATGGAAAACTAAGACAACATCATACTACAGAAAAAAACTGAAGGCATTTCCTCTAAAATCAGAAAGGAGACAAAGTACATACCCTTACCACTCCTTTTCAACATAGTAACTGAAATTTCAGCCAGATAAACTGGGTAAGAGAAAGAAAAAGAAGAAATAAACCTCATCAGGTGAAATTAAATCAGTTATACAAGAATGCATGTATATTCTTTTTTAATGTGAAGAAGAAACAATATCACTGAAATGTCCTCACTACATAAAGAGATCTACAAATTCAAGACAATTCCTACCAAACTCCAAGAACTATTTTTCACACAAATAGAAGAAAAGATTCCAAAGCAGTGTTAGACTGTAAATTCTATTGCAATGCTATAGTAATGATACTGGCATAATAAAAGACAGATCATACCACAGGGTTCAACAATAAAAACTGAATATGGTCAACTTGTCTTTGACAAGGGGGCTACAAACACAAACAAGGAAAAGACAATTTCTTACATAATATCAGGAAATAATGGCTACCTGAAACATGATAATGGTATTTGACCTTCATCTCGTATTCTTTATTAAAAAAACTCAAAATGGATCAGAGATTTAAATTTAAGGCCAGAAACTTCAGAAATCCTAAGGAAAATTAGAGGAAAACCTTGTTGACATTGGTCTAGGTTTTGATGTTTTAAAGAAAGAGCAAAATTACAGACAACAATAACAAGAAAGACCAATGGGATGACACTCAATGGAAGAGCTTCTGCACAGTGAAGGAACTGTAAGGTGAAAATAAAACATTTCTAGGAAGGGAGAAGATATTTGGAATCATCACATGTTATATGAAGTTAATATAACAGACAAGTAAGATAATAACACAACTTAGCAGTAGAAAAACAGTCTATGCAACCAAGGGACAAAGGATATAAAGAGATGTTTTTTCACTTACCTTTGGCCAACAGGTATATGAAATTGTGCTCAGAATCCTTAATCATCAGAAAGGTGAAAATGCAAACTCTAGTGAGAATCATCCCACAACAATGAGAGTGACTGTTATTAGAAAGAAAAAGCACAAAAAGCATGATCAAAATATACTGTTTTACTTTTTAAATTTTTTACAGTAAAAAATACATTACCACTAGTCCCTTTCAAAATACCTTTTCAGCTGTCTTATCCATCATTCTTGCCACTTTCTGAACCAGCTCTGAAGTCTGCTTTCATGAGTGTCTTTTCAAGGTGTGATCAAAAATAGGATAATGTTGGTGCCAAATGCCATCCAACAGAAAGGCAAGCTGAAAAGAAAAGATGCTGTGTAGTCATCCATCTGATTCACTGGATGTTGAAAAAATGAGATTTGAGGCTCTTTCCCAAAGTCAAAATGACTAGTAAAGGTAAATGTTTTTAATGAATTGAGGACAAGGAGGCAGACATAACAACAAGAGGGGTTAATGCAATGCATCTCACTTTAATATATTTTTTAATTTAAACATTTATTGTATTTTTAGACCACTCTGCATATGTAGAAAAAATCAAAATAGGAATGCTTCTGTGACTTCTAAATTGTGATCATTTCAACATAAATATAAATATATACATTCCACAGAATATAATTTAATGAAATACTTTGTCTGAAAATATAGACTTGATTGATAATATATAAAGCAAATGTATTCCCTATGTATTCAGTTCCATTTCTCCATCAACTTTGCACATACAACCATATTTTCTAGTAAAGAAATATGCATATTCAAAATTATATATTCTAGATATGTTAGCTCTATACTTGTTTGCTTTCTAATGGCATTTGTATGCATCTTCATAACTTTCATAATAATAGAGCTATTTTGTAAAGGACTTAAATTTAAGGTCCACATATTAATATTTCTGAAAGTGAATATCACATGATCAATGCTTCATAGAAAATTCAAAGAGTCAACACACGACAGGTCAGTCCACTGCAGACGGGCAGGTCTGTGCGCACACTGCTGAGGTCCTGGGTCACGTGAAAGACACTGAATCACCCCATTGCAGACAGGCAGCCACCTGATTCCACATTACCAAAGCACAGAGGGTGCCAGACCACCAGACCGAGGTACTGAGTCCCACTGTTCCTGGCCCAGAGGTAGGGGCTTCTGAGCTGTTGTCCCACTGCTCCTGGTCAAGAGGAAGTGGCTTCCCAGTCACCATCCCTCCCACTGCTCCCAGCCCAGAGGAAAGGGATTTTGGGCCACCTTCTGTCCCACTGCTCCTGGTCCAGAGGAAGGGGTTTCCTGGCCACCATCCCTCCGGCTGCTCCCAGCCCACAGGAAAGGGCTTTTGGGTCACCATCCCTACCACTGCTCCCAGCCCCTGTCCCACCTCACCCAGCTCAGAGGAGGTGATCCATGCAGGTGCTAACGGTCCACCGCCCAAGTCGAAATGAGAAAACACATAAATAAGTCTCAAAACCAGACTCCCAGATCACCTACAGCAACCCCAAAGGGAAATGAGATGGAACACACTGATACTCAACCACCTGGACCCACTGAACTGGTAACAAAAGGGGATCTGGAAAAAAATGAAATCAGAAATAATTTCTCAGATAACAGGAGAAATTGTGCCCTTAGTGCAAGACATGATTAATAAATCTAGAGAGGAGCTGAGGAACATGATGGAATCTCAACATAAGAAACAAAGGAAATCCATAAACAGATGCAGATAGATTTCCAGGACATGAAAAACTCCATTGAAAGTCTACACAGCAGAATGAGCCAGTGTGAGGACAGAATTTCAGATATAGAAGATAAGATTGCAATTAGTGACCAGGAAAAGAAAAATTGCTTCAAAATTAGAAGGGAACATGAGAAATCAATCCAGCAGCTGCTAGATGAGGCAAAAAAGAATAACATAAGACTGATTGGGTTCAATGAAGAAACAGGAGAGAGTGCAGATGACATAAAAAATCTCTTCACAGAAATAATGGCAGAAAACTTCCCAAGCAGGGGAAAAGAGATTTATACACAGATAAGTGAGACATATAGGACTCTAAATAGCCTTGATCAAAAAACATCTACATATAGGCATATAAATGTTAAGATTCCAGAAACACCACAGAAGAACAAAGTTCTCCAAGCAGTCAGAGAAAAGAAACAAATCACATACAAAGGAAAGCCCATCAGAATCACAGCAGACTTCTCAACACAAACCATCAAGGCAAGAAGAGTTTGGAGTGACATATTCCAGGCCCTAAAAGAAAACAGCCTCCAACCCAGATTGATGTACCCTGCAAAACTATCTTTCAAAATGGATGGAGAAATAAGATACTTTCATGACAAAGAGCACCTTAGGAACTGCCTGAATACCAAACCAGCACTCCAAAGAATTTTACACAATAGGCTAGGAACAGACATTGAGGATCACAACCCCAGGAAGCAAAGCAGAATGAACCCATCTGGCATGACAAGAAATTAAATGGAAAGGGGGAGAACCTAACAAAAAGAAAAAGTCATGGCAATGACAAGTAAATATGTTTCAGTTATAACCATCAATGTTAATGGTCTCAATTCACCAATCAAAAGAAATAGACTGGAAGAATGGGTCAAGAAGCAAAATCCAACAATATGCTGCATACAAGAAACACACTTCATTCAAAAGGAAACTCATAGACTGAAAGTTAAAGGGTGGAAAACAATACTGCATGTGACAGGAACCCAAAAAAAAGCAGGAGTAGCTATCCTCTTGGCAGATCAAGTAGATTTCAAACCAACATTAATTAAGAGAGATGAAGAAGGACACTACATCCTTGAAAGGGAAGAATCCAAGAGGAAGAGATGACCATCATAAATATCTATGCACCAAACACTAGTGCACACAACTATATAAAACAAATACTAACAGACATGAAAAGCCATATATGCACTAATACAATTGTAGTGGGGGACCTCAACACCCCACTATCACAAATAGATAGATCAACTAGACTAAAAATTAGTAATGAAATACTAGAACTCAATCAAACTCTTGAACAAATGAACTTAACAGATGTTTACAGAGTCTTCCACCCCACAAAATCAGAATACACATTCTTCTCAGCTGCACATGGGTCATTCTCCAAAATAGACCACATACTCACACATAGAACATGTTTAAGGAAGTGCAAAGGAATTGAAGTTATCCCCTGTACATTATCAGACCCTAGTGAGATGAAATTGGAGATCCATAGCAAAAGAAACTCAAAAAATTTCATAAACACGTGGAAATTGAACAACACACTTCTGAATAACCAATGGGTCACAGAGGAAATTAAAGAAGAAATCAGACAGTTCCTTCAATTAAATGACAATGACAATACAACATATTGGAATCTATGGGACACAATGAAAGCAGTCTTACGAGGGAAATTCATAGCAGTGAATACGCATATTAGGAAAACAGAATGAGCCCAATTAAACAACCTGATGCTGAACCTCAAACTTCTAGAAAAAGAAGAGCAGGACAACCCCAAAGTTCATACAAGGGAAGAAATTATGAAGATCAGAGGAGAAATCAATGCAATGGAGACTAAGAAAATGATACAAAAAATCAATGAAGCCAAGAGTTGTTTCTTTGAAAGAATCAACAAAATTGATAAACCTTTAGTCAACCTTGTCAGAAAAAGGAAAGAAAAGGCCCAAATCCATGCAATTAGGAATGAAAAGGGTGAAACTACAACAGACCCAGCAGAAATCCAGAGGATCATCAATACCTACTTCCAAAACCTATACGCCAATAAGATGGACAACACAGAAGAAATGGACAGATTCCTAGATACATATGAATTACCAAAGTTGAATGAAGAAGACCTAAAAATTCTGAACAACCCCATATCAACCAATGAAATTGAAAACGTAATTAAAAACTTATCACCTAAGAAAAGCCCAGGCCCTGATGGCTTCACTGCTGAATTCTACAAGACATTTAGAGAGGAACTGCTGCCACTACTGTTGAAACTCTTCAATGAAATTGAAAGGGAAGCAATACTCCTAAATGCATTCCTGGAAGCAAGCATCACCTTGATCCCCAAAGCAGAGAAAGACCCAACTGAAAAAGAGAACTATAGGCCAATCTCACTAATGAACACAGATGCAAAAATCCTTAATAAGATACTGGCAAACAGAATGCAGAAGATCATCAAGAAGATCATACACCCTGATCAAGTGGGATTCATCCCAGGGATGCAAGGATGGTTCAATATATGAAAATCAATTAATATAATACACTGTATCAATAGAGCCAAGGACAAAAACCATATGATTATCTTAGATGCAGAAAACGCATTTGACAAAATCCAACATGCATTTCTCATAAAAACCCTACAAAAAATTGGAATAGATGGTCTCTACCTCAAACTGATAGAAGCCATCTATGAAAAACCAAAAGCCAATATCATACTAAATGGTCAAAAACTGAAATCCTTCACACTAAAATCAGGAACAAGACAAGGATGTCTACTATCACCACTCTTGTTCAATATAGTTCTGGAAACATTAGCCATGGCAATTAGACAAGAGAAAGAAATAAAAGGAATAAAGATAGGAAATGAAGAAGTCAAATTGTCATTATTTGCAAATGACATGATACTCTATATAGAAGACCCCAAGAACTCCACCAAAAGTCTTCTAGAGTTAATAACCAAATTCAGTCAAGTAGCTGGTAACAAGGTCAACACACAAAAATCAATAGCTTTCCTCTACACGAATGACAGACTGCCTGAGAGAGAAATAGGGCAAATAATTCCTTTCACAATAGCATCCAAAAAAGTGAAATACCTAGGAATCATCCTAATGAAAGAAATCAAAGACCTCTTCTCTGAAAACTATGACACTCTGAAAAGAGAGATTGAAGATGATATCAGAAAATGGACAGACATCCCCTGCTCCTGGGTAGGAAGGATTAATATAGTGAAAATGGCCATACTTCCAAAACTGCTATATAGATTTAATGCAATTCCAATTGCTGGGGATGATATTTCAACATGAGTTTTAGAGGAAACAATCCATATTCAAACCATACCACATGAGGAAACATCAAAACTCAAAGTAGTTTCTACTGATCCACATCACTTTCACACTCTCCTCATGTGAAAATCTAGATTCAACAACCATAAGTTGGGGACTACTAATTCACTGTTTCTGAAATGTTGACAGGTTATGTCAGTAATCACCACAGAATCTAATCTTGCTCTATATTTATCAATAAAAACTCAACCTGTTTGCATTTAGATGTCGAGAACATCTACAAAATATGAATAAAGGAATTTCTGAAAAGAGCAGTTAGTGCAGTTATTATTTAAAATTATATGGATCGATAATATGGTAAAGTGTGCTGCTGTGGAGACTGTACCCTTCTCCATAATTCATTTTCCTCTTATCTCTTGGTAATGGATCCTAAATCCCAAACTTGAAGCTGAAAACAGGGTTGGCCTGCCACACTGGCCACGTGACTAATTGTGGGCCAGTGGGGTGCAGGTGGAAGTAATGAGTCCAGCAGGTGTCAGGCTCCTGGTCACAGGCTGCCTGCCCTGGTCTGCCACCCTGTCTTGCTCCCCAGTAAACAAGAATGCAGATATGGAGGACCAGCTTCAGCTGTGGGGACCAGCATATGACCGGACATGGCAGGGTAGAAAGCACCAAGTCCTTGTACGGTCTTGAAGCAGGGCCTTCCTACCCATCTAGGTCTATTATATGACAAAGAAACACATCTTTTCTAAGCGACTATTTCGTTAAGCAGCCATAATTTTAGATTTCTTTGTCACAACACTTTAACCTGTACTCAGTTTTACCATTTTTCCCTCATTTAATCTTTAAAATAGGCAGACGTTATGAGTATTATCTCCATGTTACTTACTCCCAAGACAGTGGGCTGGGTAATGACTGAGATACTGAGCTCATACACAGGGGAGGAAAGCTTTCTCAATATAAAAAGCATGCCTTTTAAACCACCGTATGATCTTATTTGTCTAACTTTATCCCCCCTCCCTTTCCCAGGTAATTTGCTCTTGAATAGTTTTTCCCTTTGGGCCTTAGGCATCTGGCTCCTTTATGACTTCCCTAGCTTCTGTCTTGCTCTTTCAGCAGTTCTCCGCAATCATTCCTGAAGTCAGCGTTTCCCATAACTGCAGTGATGAGGGGTCTTTGATTTGTAATGTATACATTTTCAGAATATATAATTGAAAAAATCATTGAGGAGGTTTCACTACTTTTTTCATGAGTTCATGGAAACTAAACAGAAATAAACGTGATTGCATTAAAGAGACTAATTCAATGAAATAAACATTCTCTGCTTCTAGTAGGGTTAGTGATCGGAATCTGGCTTACTGCGCACATTGAAGACTTCTATTCCTGGCTCAGTCTTCTCCACCGCACATCCTCAGTAACACATCAATGCTCTCTAAGGAAGCTTCCATCTCAGTTGTTTCTCTCGTAACCTCTGAGGTCTATTTCTTCCACCTCACCTCAGTCATGTGCTCCTTGGGTATATATTGGGTACTGATATAGTCATCATCAGCAACTGAGCTCTTAGATCTACATTTCAAATATTTTAATGTCTACCCTTAATTTTCCCTACTTCTAAGATATTTTCTCTAAACCACATCTTCTTTAATTCTTCAACTTCACTGAGACAAACCATGGACTCCACCCTTTCTATCTGTGCTAGTTAGCTGCTTTTGTAACACAATAGCTGAGATAATCAACTTACAAGGAGGAAAGGTTTATTTTGGCTTGCAGTTTGGGAGGTTTGAGTCCATAACCAAATTACTCTGTTGTGTTGGTCCCATGGTACCACTGTGCATCATGGTGGAAATACCTCAAGACGAAGTGAAAGAGCAAGTGACCCACATCCCACAATTCCCCTTGGGGACACATTCCCAGTGACTGGACTCACTAGGCTCCACCTCTTAAAGATTTCCACTACTATCCAAGAGCATCAAGCTAAGGAATAAGATTTTAACTTAAGAGCCTTTGGGAAATATCCAAATTGAAACTACAGCATTCTACCTCTGGCCCATAACGGGCCATGCAAAATATTTTCAGTCCACCCCCAATGTCTAATCATTCCAGCATTTGTCAGAAGTACAAGTTCAAAATCTCTTCTGAGACACAAAGCAAACTCAGCAGTGAGCTCCTGAAAACAAAACAAAAAAATAATGAGTTGCATATTTCTAAGATATAATGGTAGAAGCAGCACAGGGTGAGCATTCCCGTTCCAGAATGGAAGAACAGGGAAATAGTAAGGATGGGTTTGACCAAAAAGAGACTAATCTACCCAGAAGGGTAACATTAAATCCATTCATTAAGTCCATGTCCAGCATCTGGAGCACCTGGTGAGAGGTAGCCTCCCAGGGGCTTGGTCAGCCATTCCGCAATGGACTTGCTGGCTGCAGCACACACAGTGTCTCTCCTGGGTGGACTCTGCAGGCTGACAGCCCCTTCTCTCTGGCAGGGGTTCCCTGTTCCCGGCATCTCTATTTCCTCGGGATCTCCACTGCAGCTCTGATCTCACTGTTGCAGCCACACGTTATGCTATCAGGGGCTGCTTGCAGAGACTCTGAAGCCAGGACACAATGTCTAGCCCACTAGACCTGATGCAAGCCTCCCTGACTGCATAACTCTTGCATCCTGCAAGCCCGTAAACCCAGCACCATGCAGACAAGGCCAATATCTATCTGCTGTTAGTGCGAGTCATACTGGGGCCCATTTGAACTGTGGCTAAAGCAACCTTTGAGTCCCTTGCTGGCTTACACAGTCCTAGGTGGGCAGAGGACCTTGGAACTTTTCTCTCTAAAACCCTGCCCTGGAGTCGCTGAAATAATTTGCACTTGCACATCTTTGAGCCTGGGGTCCTGCTGGTTTCTGAGATAACCTCCAGTCATTTTTCTTACTCTCCTGGTACAAAGTGCTTGACTTTTATCATTTTATTTTATTTTATGCAGTTTAGGGAATTGAATTCAGAGCCTTTTCTCTGAATTACATCCCTGGGGCCTATTTTTATTTTTTATCTTGAGACAGGATCCCACCAAGTTGCTAAGTTGCCCAGCCTGACCTCAAATCTGCCTTGTACTCCTGCCTCAGCCATGCAAAGTGTTGGAATTACAGGTATGTGCCGCAGTGCCCAACTTTGGTTTCTTTTTAACAATGCCAATCTCTTTTAGCAGCTATACCCTACATGGCTGCACCTTTAAACCTGACTAATTTTGCCAAGCTGTGAAGTTTTCAAATCTTTCCACTCTGCTTTTTGCTTCTGTAAATTTTGCTAAAAACAGCCAGTAATAGCTATGCTGCTGCCTGAGTACTGTGCTGGCTTGAAATTTCTCATGCCAGATAAACTCATCTGTTACCTTTAAACTCTGCCTTCCAGAAAGTCTCAGGGCACTGGACAATGCATCCAAATTCTTTGCCACTGTGTAAAAAGCATTGAACTCTCAACATGGTCCAGTTCTCAGTATGATCCTTATTCACTCCTGAAACTCAGTGAGCATAACTATAGCTGTCTGCGTTACTGTCAGCACTCTGTCAGCCCTCATCAGAGTTACCTGTTAAAATCCAGTCATAACATTCCAGGGGTTCCCTGGCTCCCTCCTCCATACTTTTCCAAACTCATCCTGGAAATGTTTCTCTGTGTCGTCTTTCATATCATCTCAGGTACATTCACAGCAATGGCCCCACTTCTCAGTAGCAAATTTCTGTGTCAGTCAACTTCATATTACTGTAACAAAATACCTGAGATAACCAGCTAAAAAGGACAAAAGGTTTATTTTGGTTCACAGTTTTGGAAGTTCCAGTCCATGACTGGGAAGACCTGACACTGGGACAGGAAGTACACCCTGGAGCACAGTTGCTCACCTCAGGGTGGTCAGGAACTCAAGAGGCCAGGGTCTTCTTAACCTCTTCAAGGGCATTCTCCTCCCATCACCTACCTGGTCCCATCTCTTAAAGGTTTCTGCTCCTTCCCAATTCACCAAATTGGGGGCTCGGCTCTTGCAGAGACTTTGAGGGCCAAGGATAGAACATCTTCCTTAAATTATAATTCCACCTCAGCAAATATCCCTAGCTCACTTGCTTATTGCTCTGCTGCTTTATCACCTAGTACATCCCTAACAACAGAACCGGTAAGTGATTTGCTTTCCTGCGTCTGCACCTAAGGAAATACTACCAGAGGAAGTCACACGGTGCTTGTTTCACTCTAAATTCACAATGACAAACTTCAAGCAAATCTCTGGTTCTGCACATTAGTGCAGCTGTGCTTTCCTGTGAAATTTATTTCTCACCCTCTAAACTAATGATTTCACACTTTGTCCTGTCTGCACCTATCTGCTATTTCCTCCTATTATAGCAAAGTATCCCTCCTGTTTTTTTGTTTATTTAGGTTGGACACTTTTCATCTTTGTAAGAATGTGACTCTTTTAACACAGCTATCCCATCATCACCTCTTTCCTTTTTAAAAATCTCTGCTTCAGCCAATCAGAATACTGTGTCAGCAGCCTCCTTTTCTATAGGATCTTTTTCTCCTTTCTGGTCTTTATGTTTCCTACCAGTATCAAACCCGCCAGAAAGTTCTTCTCTGGGTCCTATATTATATACCCCCTAGTTTCTTTTGTTTGTTTGTTTGTTTGTTTTGTTTTTTGAGACAAGGTCTTGCTATGCAGTTCAGGCTGGCCTTGAATTCACTATGTAGCCCAGGCTGGCCTCAAACTTGTGATGATCCTCCTGCCTCAGCCTCCCGAGTGCTGGGACTACAGGCATGTGCTGCTAGGACCAGTACCCCCTTATTTCTACACAATTCTTTACTTCCCTTCCATTGTCATATATTTTGCAAGGATTACATGTGGTTTCCATGCTTATCTTATTGGACACTAAAGCATCTTTCAACATAGTTTAGTGCTCTCTCTTTAAACAACCCTTTTATCAATATTTATATAACTGGGTGTCTTAGTTCTTGTCTTGTGAGAGGAAAGGATAATTTTGGCTCATAGTTTGTGGAGGTTTCAGCTCATAGTCTGGCTTTAAGGCATGGCGGCATGACAGAGGAGCCTGGCAGAGAAGAATTGCTCAGGAAGTGGCAGGCCGGAAGAGGATGTGGTTAGAGATAGAGGACAGAAGGAAAACTATTGTTGCAGGCCACGCCCCCAGTGACTCACCTCCTCCAAGGAGGTTTCACTCCCAACTCACGTTTAACTCATCACTGGGCTAATCCACTGCTGAGTGTCACACAGAAATGCTCCAATCACCTCTGAAAGCCCCACCTATGAGTGCATGAGGCATTGGGAGACATCTAGATATGAACATAACACTGTGCTGTATTGGTTTTCTTCTAAATGTTTTAGCTCTTTTTTTCTCCATTCAGCAATTAGAATTCTGTGTGGTGCTCAGTCATTGTTGGATTTAGCCTTTATATTTTCTGGCTATTTAAACCTAGCACATCCTGTGACTTTGAAAATTATCTTTATGCTATAAATTCTTATATTTATATCTACATCATGGACCTTCTTTTTGACCCTCTTCTTATAAAGAAAGGAAGAAATTTTTTCACTTTTACATAATTAGTAAGCAACCCAGAACTAACATATCCAGAAATAAAACTATTATGTTTCCTTGCAAGACTGTTTTCCATCCAGTCTTCTCTCATTTCCACTCAATGGCAGTAAAATCCCATCGGTTGCTCAATTCAGGAACCTAGTAGTCCTCTCCAAAAATTCCTTCTCTTTCGATTCCACTTCCAGTTCAATTCTTGTTCCACTGGTTCTATACAATACATTTCAGGATGTCTGCTGCACTCTATTCTCATTGCTTTTACCTTAGTGGAAGTCACCATCATCTCCAACTTTGTTCGAATTATCTCCTCACTTGTCTTCATAGTTTCACTGCACTCTTAGAATCTTTTCACTAAACCCTTATCTGATTGTGCTATTTTCTACTGTAAAACTCTAAGGAAATCTACTCTAGTTTCAAAACCATTTCTGAAATGTACTTTTTCAATTTATTGATTTCTACTAATCCATTTAGCAGTAGGTTTTTCTTTCTCATGACTCCCTATCAGCCTTCATGGTGTACAAGTTACTTGCATGGCTTATAGTATTTAATATAAAAAAGCATTTTAGACTTTGCTCTGATTTCCACTTAATTTACTAGGAAAAGTGCTAATGAATAGAAAACTTTATGGACAATTTCTTTGACAAATAAAACTTCAGCTTTGTTATTCAAAGTGAAAATTAATGCAAGTTTTTTTTCTGATTATTCAGGTCACATTCCTATTGCAGCTTTTGCTTAGCTGTGAAATAGGAGCAAAATCCAGTGTGTGCAATAGTTTTCATACCACTGTTAAATACTGTACTGTGCTGTTTATCTATTCATTCTAATTTTTTACTTCAGATTGAATCCCGCCAAGAACCCTAGGGGACAGGGTTAAAGCCAATATGGATTAAAGTTCTTAGAAAACTGTTCATGACACAGAGTACATAATGGAGTGTATATTCTGCACAAAGCAGGATTAAAAATTCAATTTGATTGATAATATGTTACTGAATGTTATACTGGAATGGTGCTGCTCTGCTAATAGCAATTAAATATCTGCCTTGCTTATATCAAAAATTTTATAATTTGGTTGAAAAGAACTGTCTAAAGTCGAAACTGGACTCAGCAGGACTGCAATTTTATTTCACTACTTTTCAAAAAATACACTTATCTCTTTGTTAATAAGTGTAAACAACATGGACATTAATGCTTCAAGTGCCATTTTTTAATTGAAGGTGTTTTACCCAAACTAATTTGACCATGTCTTTCTATCATAGTAAAAAAAAAAAAAAAGAGTTTGGAATGATCTCTTCCTCCTACATTTAGTTATGAGTAAACAAAATGTTATAAAACACCTAGAACTTTCAGGTGACTGCAGCCATGGGACACCTGAGCAGCAACACCCTGGTTATTGTTCCTCAATAACCAGACCCACAGAAACTGTGAAAAAAAAAGAAGAAAAGCAATGTCTATTGTCTTTCTAAGTATCTAAATTTGAGTTACATTGCTATGCAGTAACAGATACTGACTACACCGGCCATTCAAAGCAACCATCTTGGAAGTAGAATCTGTAAATATCCTACTGCTGCCACTGGAAAAGATACGATGCTTCATTGAGCCCCATCCAAATGGCAGATTTGTGAACCAAGTAAATGATTATTTTTAAGAGACAGAGATTCAGCATAATCAGTTGTCTAGCTGGGACATATAGTGATAAAGTCATATGTTCCTACTTTCAGCAAGTTTACTGTAGAAAGGCAGAAAAATACATTCACACAGGTGATACGCTGTGGTGAGGAACTGGGTCCTGGAGTATAGAGACCTGTCTGACCTAAACACAACTGCAGGAACTCCGAGATGGCTTCCCAAGTGAAAAGTATCTGAGCCTTTGAAGAAAAGAAAATTTTATTTTATTATTTGTAAATGTGGCATGTCCATATAAATAAGTATTATCTACTGTTTCATTCCTCACCCTTCTTGGAAATCCGAGTATATACCTTTCCATAAATATTGTTAAATTATAACTATGTTCATACAAATGCAGTTTTGTACTGTTGGTTGTATTGTAGTCATAGAAGAAGTCAATATTTGACAGTAATAAAGACCTTTAGAATCTCTGATTAAATTAAAACATATTCTAGCTTTTGCTAATCATCATCATAGATGTGGACAAGGCATTTCAGCCCACTGTATCAAATCCAAGACATTTATGCTGACCGTAGGGCAGGATTCCAGGTATTTATTGTTGGAATCTTTCTTGAACTCCTAAGGTTCCCCAGATTCTCCTCTCTCTTTCTCCCACTGGCCTTTCTAGGCCACTCCAATCTTCCTGGTTGGTATTAACAAGTGTGAGGAAATCAATCTAAGGAGCAAGCCACCATAAGTACTCTGATCCCAAAGCAGCTTACACAGGTCACCAAGAAAAAGAGCTACCATTTCTCAGATACAGAGTTCTTCAAGATAGTGATGAAACTGGGTAGACATGCAACTGTACACTTATCACATGCACTGCTCTTGGAGAGGTCCTTGTCTTAGTCACTTTCCTCTTCTCTGGAACAAAATTCCCAACACTGGCAACTTAAAGAGGAGAGGTTTCTTTTGGCTCACCTTTTAGAAGTTTCAGTCCTTGCATGGTCAGCTTGCCCAGGACAGAAGTGGCATGGAGGAAGGGCCTGACCAGAGGAAATCTACTCTGGATTTCTAGAGAGAAATCAGAGCATGAAGAGAGCAGCCAGCTCTGCTGCTCCCTTACAGTTTTCTTCAGATGATCCAGATTCCTGGTTTCTCCAGAACTTTGGGGTCTCCCCCTGCACCTTCAGTTCACACTCATAACTTCACACACTGCCCTCTCAGGCCTCCCTGGCCTCCCAGGACTTCTGAAATCTGGGTGAAGCCTTCTGACCCCATAACTCTTGTATTCTGCATGAACCTAAAACCAGCACCATGTGGATGATGCCAGGGTCTGCCACCAGCTGGAGTAGCCAGGCATCCTTCTCTCTTGGCTGTAGGGGTATGACCAATTTCTCCTCTGTTCCATCTTTGCAGGCTGCAACTTTACTGGAGCTTCCTTTCTGGCCAAACTCACAGTTTCAAATCATTCTGCTGGGATCTTTGCTCTTGATTGTCAACATAAGTCTGGCTAAAGGCTCCCAACAGTAGCCATGGCACTGCCTCAACATTAGACTGCTTTGAAATTCTTTGGCCAGATTAATTAGTCCACCACTCCTATTCTTAGTCTCAGGTAAAGTCTGTAAACTCCAGCAAAATGCAGACAAACTTTCTGCCAAGGTATAACACATATTGTTCAACAGCCAATGAGGTCCTTCTTCCCATCAGAAACCTTCTGAGCCTGGTCTTAACTGGCAAAATTTCTATCACCCTTCTAGTCTAACCAGAATCTCCTATCAAGTACAGCCTAAGGTGCTCCAGCTCTACTTTTTCAGCTGGCATCTCCAAACCTTTCCAAACTCTCCTGACAAGCCAATCCCAAAGGCTCCTGAATCACATGGCCAAGTATAGTCATAGCAATGATCCCACTCCTCTGGTACCAAATTCTGTTTTAGTCACTTTACTTGTTGCTGAGACAAAAGTACCTAAAACCTACAAGTTAAGGGAGGAAAGATTTGTTTTGTTTTGTTTTGGTTTTTTCCTCACTGTTTGTAGAGGTTCCAGTCCATAATCAGCTGGCTCCAAGGCAGGGTGGGAGGGCAGACAGGCATTGCAGAGAAGAAACAGTTCATGGCAGGCAGAAGGTAACAAAATAAGCAAGCAAGGGTCAACCACAGCTCTTTCTATCCCTTATATCTTAACCAGGATACTTAGGGCAGGCAGCACTCACACCCTTAATCCTGGTGTCCTTGATCCTAGCATTGAACCATGAATCAATCCCAGCATCACACACTCTAGATCCAGCCACTTCTGAAAAAGCCCCATTTATGACTGCAGGAGGCTCTTATGGGACATCTAGACACAGGCCATAACACAAACCTTTGCTAGAATGTGTGCCATGCCAAACCTGGGGGTTCAATTACTAAAAAAGAAAGAAAAAGGGGCAATGAAAACAATACGAATCTGTGAAGACAAATTATAGAATTGCAATATTCTATTTCTAGTTGTAATTTCTCTAAAGGTTATTTTACATAGTAGATGCTGAATCAATATTGTTAAATAGCTATGTAGAATAGATGCTTACATAGAATAAAAAATGTAATTGTCTTTCCTTCTGGGACCCAGACTTTCAAAATTCTCTTAAGACTCTTCTGATATTAAGGAACAGAAAATCACCTGGGAATCTTATAATTCTCGGAGAGGAATGAAGTAGAAATAGAAATTTCAAGTGGAAAATTAAGTTACTGTGCATGTCTCAGGCAATATATTGTCTCCCAGAAGTTGACACTTGCCTATATTGGGTCTATATATCTCTATCACTAACCCCTACCACACTCAGGCTTGGCTGATTTTTATATGTGCACATATTCAGACAAGGAGTAAAACTTTAATTTTTATCACCACATCCCAGGTGTAGCATATTCTATTAAAATCTTTCAGATTTTACATTTCTGGGGTGGGAATCATCCTGACCCAACTTCCCTTTTCCAACAACTCCAGATAATACTGGCCAGCCTATGTGGGTTTCTCTGTTAAATATTTGCTTGTGGCTCAGCCATCATTGTCATGTGTCTTTTTTTTTTTTTAGTCTCAAATAGGAGAAAAGCAAAGTTCAAAAGTCTGTTTGTCAAGGGGTAGCTTCTTTATAAAAAATGAGAGAGGATAGGGTGGGTAGGAAAAAATGCCAGCCTTGTACTCTGAAGTCATTTGCCGACAACATCAATAATCACCACACCACCATCATCATCAAGCACGATCATCCTTATAAATCTGACATTGACTTTACACTTAATAGAAGGGACTTCATGAGATGGACATATTAATGCATCAAGTCAAATAGCAAAGTGAATGAGTTTATGACTACTGAAAAGCTAAATAACTGCTTAGCTTGCGATACTTTTAGAAGCACTATATAATACAACAGGAAGTTGGAGACACCATTATTAACTGAAGAGATTTCAAAGGAAACAAAAACAGAAACACAAGGATTATAAGAGAAAAGAAAGGGGTGAGTTAGAAAGAAAGTAATATAAAATCAAACAAGTGCATATTTGTGTGGAGAGCTGGGTATAGATGTCTATAAAATATCTATAAAAAGATACATTTCAAAAACTTTCAGAAGCCAGGCATGGTGGTGTATGCCTGTAATCTCAGTATTCAGGAGGCCGAGCAAGAGGATCACCATGAGTTTGAAGCCAGCTTGAAATATACAGTGAGTTCGAGGCCAGCCTGAACTACATAGTAAGACCCTGTCTCAAAACAAACAAACAAACAAAACCCCCCACAAAACTAAAACAAAATTAGTTTGAGTATCACTTAATGATAGCAGAAAGTCAGACAGAAAAATCATTTTCATAGAATTGTATATGAAGGAATTTTTAAAATGAGTGATAGGAAAATGTCAATATTTTGAGTTTATATTAACTCACGAAACAAGAAGGAGGGCATGCTATTCATAGAGAACTTCTATTGTAATAATCTATACATATTTATTGTATGTCTAGTATGGGCCTAGTGCACATTGGCCTTGTGTACAAATTTGCAAATGTTCAGTGTTCTTTGAATGTAAAGTTATCTAGAAGGTGACACAAGTATCTGAGAAAATTTCTCTTATACTCTTTTTCTATAATTGTTAAGGACAGACATAGTTCTGTGGCAAATCTTGAGCTAATATAATGACCACTGAAAAAAATACTAGCTGTATCTGTGCCCAAAACATTGGTATTAGGAAATATGACAAGTTTTTGTTTATTACATAATTATAGGCAGTCAATAAATGAAATGTTTAATAGGCAAAAGTTCCCTAACACCATGTTCACAATTTGAGGAGGATATAGATGTTTCTAGAAGGTATTTTTGGATATGGTGAACATTTAATTCAGTGGACTTTGAATAAAGCAAATTACCCTTCCTTTTAGAACTGACCTTTATTTCCCCCTTTATTTTGTAAGAGAGCTTTAAATTTGGTGCCTTGTAATCAAAAAAAAAATCTTTATGTATGGAATCCTTTTCCAAACAGTAATGTTTGATGTTAATGTTGGATATTGGTGATGGATTCTTTGTAGAGATGGATAATTGCTTTGTTCTCCATTGCCATTGCCCAGGTATGGATGGTGGTTGTGCAAGATCTAAGTTCACTCCAAAATATGTAGGTTTCAAAGGACCTCAAAGTCTCAAGACATTTCTGCCAGTACAAAAGTTTCATCAGTCCTCATTTCTTATGCTTTCCATCATTCCACACTGGTATTATGGCTCAATGAGTGTTTGCTTGTACAGTAACCTCGCACCATACTTGCATGGTGGTACATATTTGCTTCTCCTCTGATATGGTTGGTGGTCAGAAAATATGTTGAACTAACAGTAAACTGAGGCCAAGTAACTGGCATGCTCACAATAACAAGTGTTGAAACTTAGAGATTGTTTCTCTATTTTACCATGCTGGCTATATCCGCATGGCCTTGGAATAGGTCATAGGTATATGAGGCAGGAGATAAGGGTTCTCACAAAGGCAACAAGCATGAATGTTCATCTATTTTATGTATCACTATACACACACACACACACACACACACATACACACACACACACATGCACAATCAACAAAAATAAGCTCCCTTACTTCTACGGATAATGTCAGGACATGCAGAATACTCCTGGGGGATTGTCAATAATTAGACAGATAGTAAAGCAATGGTCTATAACAAAATAAAAACTAGAATCTAAAGAATATTCTTCAATATTGTGAACGAATGATGATTCATTCACTAAGAGTATGCCACTAAGAGTCTGCCAGTGTGACAAAAAATAAAGACTGCTGATAAATGGCTTTCAAAATCATATTCAAATTGCTGATTTGAGAAACTAAATTATAATAGTTATCTTTGTCAACATTTATCATTAAGTGAAATAGGCAAACAATGAAACAAGCTGATTTCAAACTATTATTTAATGATTCATTTTTTTCTAAGTAAAGTTATAGACTTACATTCAGTATCACTAGACCAATGTGCTCTGAATTTTAAAAAAAATCATAGGTATCACTTGTTACCTATTATATTCACATCTTAAAATAATTTTGATACTTTGACATATCCCATACCTTGAGTTTTTAAAAAAATGTTTAAGAACTTTGTTTTTGCAATAATTTTAGGATCACAGTACAATTTAGCAGGAAGTATAGTTCCCTCATTCTTCCATTCCTCTTCACAAACACCTTTTCAAACAATTGCCAACCCCCTCCACAGTGGTACATCAGCTACAATCAGTGAACACACAGTGACACATCATTACTGCTCTGAGTCCTTGGTCTCCATTAGGGTTCTTCATTGATGTTTACATTCTGTGGACTTCAATAAATATATAATGCCATGTATTCACAATACACAGAATAGTTGTACTGCCTTAAGAGTCTTCTTTACTCTCCTTATTCCTGCCTCTCTCCCTCCTAATCCCCAACAACCACTTTTCCTTCTTATTGTCTGCATAGTTTTGCCTTTCCCAGGGTGTCTATGACTGAAAGATAATGGTATGCTATGATCACCCATGTGCAGGTTTTTGTGTGAACATAAGTTTTCAATTCACTTGGGTAAATACTAAGGAACATGGTTGCCGAATCAAATCCTGAGAGTGTGTTTAGTTTTGTAAGAAGTGGATACACCATTTTCCAAAGTGGCTGACCTGTACTGCATTCCCATAAATCACAGATGAGAGTTTCCACTGCTTCTTGCCAAGTTCCTTGCCAGCGATTGGAGTTGTCAGTATTTCAGATTGGTCATTCTAACAGATATGCACAAGTGTCTCTTGTTGTTTTAATTTGCAGTTCCCTAGTGATATATGCTAATGAACATCTTTTCATTTGCTTGGTTTCTGTATGTGGATCTTCCTCAGTGACATCTATATTTAGATTATTTTTGCATATTGACATTCAGTTGTTCTAGTGCTACATTAAAAGACTATTTTTCCTCCATTATATTGTCTTTGCTCCTTGGTCAAAAACCACATTACTATGTTTATGTGGGTCTATTTCTGGACTCTACACCCTTTATCTGTCTCTTCTTTTGTCATTGACATACAGTGTTGATTACTAAGCTGCATGGCAAATCTCGAAGTCAGATAGTACCAGTAACCTGTTCTTCTGTTTCAATATCTTTCTCTATCCATTCATTTTTCTCTTTCTCTATTTATTATTTATCTTAATCTTTATTTTTTATTTATATATCATTTATCTTCATCTTTATCCATTTATTTTTAAGTTATATGTTTTATATATAAACTGGAACTATTGTGAGCATTTTTGGCTCCTGTGTTTATCAGAAACAAAAAGGCAGATACTTTTTCTATCTTTGGTTTGATTTTATTTTTTTCTTTCTTAGCATATTTATTTTACTGGGGTTTTTTGTTTTGGTTTGGTTTGGTTTGGTTTGACTTTCTTCAGAGGTTGCCCTGCATTGTGGGTGTCCAAACTTTTGGCCTGTCTGGGCCACATGTTGGTAAGATACAAGCTCTCTTGGAGTTCCCTCTGGGGCTTGTGTGTTCCACCCCTATGGACTTGTTGTTGCAGCACACACACACCCTTCCTCTTGTGCTGAATCTGCTCACTTCCTGTGGTTTTCCTTAGTGACACTCCGTGTTCCTCACACCCTCAATTTCCTGGGGTCTCCACTGCACCTTTGGCTTAAGTCCTGCAGCTTCACACACTGCCTTTCAGGGACTCCTTGTCTGGTCTTCCGGGCCTTTCTTTGGGATCTGAGTGGAAGCCGTCATGACCTCACAACTCTTGCATCCTGCAAGGCTGAGGAAAGCAGTATCGTAGGGACAATGCCAAGGTCGGCCACCAGCTCAGAGCTGGAGCCTCTTGGGTCATGGTGGGAGCAGCCTCTAAGTAACCAGATGGCTGAGAAGGGTGAAATGATTCCCAGGGAACCAACTCCCTAGGCTGCTTTTCTCTAGTAGGGTGCCCAGAGCCTCTCTTCTCAAATGAGGGTTAACATATTTGCATCCTTGAGCTTGTGATGGTTGGGGTCTTGCTGATTGCTGAGATGCCCTCAAGGCATCTTTCTTCTTGTCTCAGTTTAAAGTGCTTCATTTCTTTTTCATGGTACTAATCTCTTTTAGCAACCACACTTCCTTTGGCCCCCAACTTTACATGTGCTTTTCTGGGGGGATCTAAATGTAAGTATTTCAGACATTATGGTCTACTTCTTATTTTGATCCTCATTAAAGGCAGCCACCAGTACCTATGCCATAGCCTGAATATTGACTTACCTTGAAATGTCCTCCACCAGATCAATTAGTCCACTCACCCTTTAGCTACCACAAAGTCTCAGAATATGGGCAAAATGTGACCTTTTGTGTGTGTGTGTGTGTTGTATCAAAAATGTCCTCTACTCCAATTCCTGATGGAGAATAAAACCTCATGAACCTCCCTTTTACTGTCTGCATTTCTATCAGTATCTTCATCTTCCTAACTCCAACAAGATTTACCCGTCAAACTCTGGTAACCATATTCTAGGCCTTTCCTAGCCCACATCTCTAAACCTTTCCAAACTGTCCTATAAGCCAGTCCCAAAAGCTTCTGAAACATAGTCAGATATCATCACAGAAACAACTCCTTTTCTGTGGTTCCAGTTTTCTGTTTTAGTCAGATTTTCATTGCTGAGATCAACTTCCAACACATACAACTGAAAGGAGAAAGTGTTTATTTTTGCACGTGGTTGGGCCCCGACTGGCTAGCTCCACGGGCATAGTGGAGCTCAGCTGTTCACTTCAAGGTGTCTGGGAAATAGAGCACAGGAGCAGTGTGGCTGAGAGGGAGGGGACAGGGTTAGAGAGACACCCCAAGGCCATGCCTCTACGTCCCATCCAGACGCACTCAAAAGTGTGCTTTGCTAATCCCCTAGGCAGCTAGCTCCCGAGCCAGCTAAGTGGACAGTAATGTAATAAGACCATTAAGATAACATTTTAAACTTTCTTGATTCTTGCTCAAGTACCAAAACATGATGTTTGTTGATTTGGTTCAAAAAAAAGGCCATAACATATGGCTATGGCATCACATATAACCCTCTTCACTAAAAAGCACAGAGTAAGCACAAAATGCTGCCCAGTGAGCTTGAAGAAAGTGGCTCATCCTGTTTCGCTATATTTAAAAAAAATCTCTACGAGTTAGTAAATTCTTTTTGTAGTAGAAGCACTCTGGGGATAGACTCTGCTCAATGAAAACCAGTTCCCAGGCTCTGGGAAAATATCAGTCAGGAAAATTATAAGATGGGTTTTGTGTTACTTAACAGATCTTTGTAACAAAATAGCATTTTGTAGACTGCCTTACTGTGTTTTTAATAAATAGCTATGAATTTAAGAAGTTAGAAAATTTCAGAATATAATTTAGCATGCACATCAGGACCATCTGTGAAGCTTTTAAATCTATACATGTCTAGGTTGTGCCTATCAAAATTTCTGATCATGAAGATCTGAAATAAAACTTAGATACAGATTTTTAAAACAGACCTTAGCAGATGCTATTCAAGCAGATGAGCTGGGCCAATTTGATAGGCTAATGTACAGATGTCACCTAAGTGGGAAAGCCGTCACGAATTTCTCCCTGCTCTACTCACTATTGGTGTGGACCACAAAAGAGATGAGTACAAATGAGGTGTCGCATGGATAAAGTGACATCATATCATGAGCGGGGGGTATTAAGTCACTTTAACCCAAATTTTAATCTTGGTTGGCTATTTAATTGTACTATGGTTTCCTCCTTTGTAAAAAAGGAGACAAACTACATATAGGGTTCTCGTAATGATTAATAATCATGTAATGAATGTGCCTTAATACCTGAAGGAGTTGGTGATAACCCTCTCCTATAATAGCTCACTTCTGAGCATGGCACAAATCCAATACAACATGTGATTGCACATGGCTGAGAATTTGAAGCTCACCATGCAAATATTCTAATTCAGCCAGTCATGTCTACAGTAACAGAGTTGGGTAGAGTTACACAATGAAATTGGTTATTGTTGTTAAAACGGTTGATCACTAGATTATTATTAGTAGTAGTAGGCTCTTCCTAAGAAAAATACCAGAGTTTGTTTTTGGAATTCTCTATTAGCAGCATTTGTTATTTTCCTGCACACACGAAAAAAATATGTGTGTGATCTTATGGTGCAATGATCTTATCCAGAGAAATGTCCGTTGATTTTTTTCTTCTTAGCCTAAGTGGATTTTGCCCCAGTGAACACATATTTTTGTTTGTCTATGTTCTTTCACACTCTGAACTTCATCCTATCTTGAACCAAGCTGTGATGCTTTGCTAAATTTTCCCCATGAGAAAATGATTCTGAGCTTGCCAATCCATCAAGGATGATGACTGGGTAGTATGTGAAAGAAGATACAAAGTGTACTTACCAGAAAGCTGAAAATAGAAAGCAATGTTTTCCACTTGTCACCATAAAAGAGCATGACAAATTCATTGTTATTCTGACTTCACAGGTGTCAGCTATTCTACATACAGTGTCACATAGGCTCTATGGTTGTCACTAGCAGTAGGACTCGATGTGTCTTTTTTTTAATTTTTGGCACCAGGGATCAAACTCGGATCCTTGTGCTTCTGAGGCAGGCGGCAGAACCGCTAAGCTAAATCCTTGGCCCTCAATGTGTCTTTAAAAAACACCAAATATCACTGCACTGCCCAAAACAGAAATGCTTATTACTCCTCATTGGGACAAGAACTATCCAAAGGCCTGTGACATGCTCACCATGTGGCTGAACATCTTTAGCAATGAGGCTGTATGTGTTGTTTTGGTACATATTGGACAGGTACATTTGCTTCTTTCAATTCTGCTAGCCAATTTTTCTCTAAAGATGTGTGGCTAGTTGTAAAATGGATTCTATTAAAGAACATTTCTTCATTATCCAAATGTAAGATGAAGCAAGTAAATTCTTCAAGGAAACAGCCATGTGCCAGGCACTGTGCTGACTGTGAGGACACAGGGGTAGGTATGGTCAGACCCTCTTATCAACATGCTTACCATCTATGAGGGGCAAACATGCTTTGTGCTAAAGTGGAGGTACAGATGGAATGCCATGGTCACCTACATGCAAGAGTTAAGGAGGTTTCACTGATGAAGTAATAGGTATTTATGTACATAATCCAGGAGAAATGTGGTGGGGCAGTGAAGTTTAGCAAATGAAAGTAGCCAGCATAAAACCACTGAACTGGTTGATTAGTGTATCAGAGTTTTGAGTTGGAGCTGATGTGGAAAAAGATAATACCAATGGGGAAACCTGGGGTCAAGTCCCGAATGTTCTCCAATCTATGTAGAAGACCTGTATTTTGCCCCGAGAATGACAAGGCGCCAGTAGAAAGGCAGTGAACATATCTGCAGAGGAGGCCTATAGCAGTATGAAAAATAAGGCAGGAATAATATTAGAATTAATCCCTTTGTGAAGGGCTGTGATACTGTTATGTAACTTTCACTCCCCCAGAGCGATTCCTACAAATGTTGCAAGAGGAGTATGTTAAATTGCACGAGAAGAGAGCATCACCATTTCTGTAACCGAGGACACACAGTACAACATTCCAAGGCAGGTAAGATTCAAGTCTGCCTGCAGGGACACTTCTCCTTAGATGAGGCTGGCACTGTTATGGCACTCCAGGGACAGGAAATCATGTTTCACAGATGGACTCCTGTGAGGCGGGGATTTCTAAAGTTAAGGAACTGAATGCACCATCAGCTGTTTGATCAGAAATGCAGTATCAGGTGCTGCCAAGAAAGCTTCCTGGTACTGTGTGCTGAGCCTTGTGATTGCTTCCTACTGATTTCACACAGCTCCGCCTTTGTCCGCAGCTCATCTATCTGCTTGAATTCAGACCAAAGCAAAACACAGACTATCCCATTAAATTGTAGAAAGTTGTTCTCAATATGTTCAAAGCTTTGGGTTTCAGAAGTCCCTGAAAAATGACACAATATGTGGGATGACACTTAGGAACCACTAGTGGGATCCCAATCTTTGTACTTCCTTAATTGTTTTAATACTTGTACGAATGCATTTCAGAAAAGGAGAATGAACTTATTCCAAATGTCTCTGAGAGATGGACCTGGAGTATCTGGGAGAATTGTAAGCAAATCAATTTTATTTATTTAATTATTTAATTATTTATTTATTTATTTTGTTAAATTCCTTTATTGGTACATTTTAGGTATACAATACAATTACTATTTCTCATTAGGAACTTATACCTTTACTTGATACATCTTGGTTCTTATTTTTTCCCCATTCCTAGCCCTCCCTTCAGCCCCTTCATTCCTCCCTATTTACAAAGATTTTGTTCCTATTTTTCCATTTTCACATATTTATCTCATTCCTTTCTATCCTTTCCCCTACCCCTCCCACTTCCTTCCCCTTTGCCCCTTTTCTTCCTATTTCACATGACCTATTATACATTTTAGTCTTTATTTACACTTTCAGTTTCTCACACCAGAGAAACTATTTGGTATTTATACACGTGTGTCCTATTTATTTCACTTAAGAGTATCACCTCAATGTGCATCCACTTAGCTCTAAATGTCTCTAATTTCTCATTTTTTATGGCTGAGTAGTACTCCATTTTATAAAAAAAAAAAAACCCACATTTTCTTTATCCAGTCTCCAGTTGATGGGCATTTGGGCTGTTTCCAAGTTTTAGCTATCACAAACTGTGCTGCTATGAACATGGGTGAACATATATCACTGTGGTATGATTCTTTTAATTCTTTGGGGAAGATCCCCAGCAGTGGAATAGCAGGGTCAAATGGGACTTCCAGTCCTAGTTCTTTGAGGTATCTCCATACTGATTTCCACAGTGGTTGCACTAGTCTACACTCCCACCAGAAGTGGAGCAGGGTTCCTCTTTCCCCCGCAGCCTCCCCAGCATTTGTTATTGGTTAAATCATTTTTATTTTAAGGAAATAAAATATTTCTAAATACTAGAACAACTATTTAAAAAGTTCTCTGTTTGGAGCTTTATACATTAGCTGTATGTTAGTCTGATCACAGGCTCCAGTCTGTGATGAAATTTCTTTATAATTTTAAACAATTTTTGTTTCATTGGTGAAAGTGAACATACCCATATAACCAACATTTAGTTCTAGAAATAAAATCTCATTCACTGAAGATAGAAAAGTGATAAACTAAATATAAAACAATAATGACTTACCCACAATGGCAGTGAAATACCTGTCCTTATTGAGATTATATTTTCTTATAGTTTTTGGTGTTAACCTTTCTATTGGGAAATATTTGTAGATCTTAGGTTGCTGTTCTTATTGTCTCTAACTTGACAAAAAGATGAGTTATTTAGGCAACATTTGCTTCCCTGGATACTTCCTGAAATAAATGTCTTTCATCAACTGTGAAATCCCAGAGTGTTGATAACTATCTATGGGAAATGATGGAGAGGGTGTTTATTCATTGCATAGATGACAAAAGGAACAAATTTAGGGTTTTTTCCCAACCTTGAAATGAAGCTACATTTTATTCCAAACAGCTAAAGGACAAAATTTTTCCTGTGTATTTTGGGGTCAATTAAAAAACAGTGTTTTTCTGTTTTGTTTTTCTCTGTAGGACAGAGTAGAACTAAAATACATATTTATTTTCATTTTGTTTAACAAAATATTTTGGTATTTTTGTAAATTTTAACCTACTTAGTTCCTCAAGAGGCACTAGAATCCTTAATGTTGTTGCTTATGGATTTATATTAAAAAATAAGCAAAATTAAATTAGAACATTTGCAATTATTGCTTGATTAAACTGTTCTAATGTAGTGGAGCAAATGTAATGGTTTTATAAGAAAAATCAAGGCAGAATACATTATGTTTCTAAATAATTTTAGATCTATGGAGAAATTTGAAAGGATATTATGTATTTTACAATGATAAATTTCTTATCCTGAAAATATCATTAATAACAATAAACTATTTTGCTATGATTTTTAACTTGCCCAGAAATTTTATAATACAAGAAAGGATCAGTGAAAATTGATGACTATTCCTGGAAAAGCAACTCAAAAACACACTGCAGATGACAAGTTACCTACATTATCTCTGCTTATAGAAAGATAGGGACTTGCAGAATGATGGTGGAGCACAATAGAATGGTTTCCAATCAAAAACTCTGTCTGACATGTTTCATCTGGCAGCCTTGAATAACGTCCTCATTTTTCAAAACTCTGTCAGTATGTACAAGTCCAGTTGGGTCCTTTTTGCCAATTTGAGGCAGATAAAAAGAAAAAGCTACCAATATAAGTCTACAAAACAGATGTGTAACATATGAATCTGTTGCTTCTCATGATGGTAAAATAGATCAGAAAGAAGCATTCAGGAAAGGAAGATATTGGACATGTGGTAACTGATTTAGACAGATAAGACACACTTTGGTAACATGAGCAACAAAAGCTTTTGAAATGTTATTCAAAGATTCTGTCTACAGTCATTGAAAAATGAAAGCACAAATAGTAGTCAAATGAATGTTTACCTAGCATACCTTATGTCTTGAGTATTATATAAAATTGTGAAAATACAAGGAAAAATACACAACAACTGAAGAAATGGAATCATATGTCCCTGTAATTATGTAAATTTCTCCAATAGTTGCACTGAGATGCAGTTTTTGAAATTATTGTTTCCCCAATATAATACAATTTTTAACTTTGTTAGTGATTACAGAGAATTCAAGTTGAAAGGAGATATGTTATTTATAATTACAAAATCATCCACAACTAAATATTATAAAATTCTTCAATGCTAGGTAGTTCATACTAGAAATGGAGCAATTATACATTGTAGGCAGTATTATAGGATATAAAATTCTTCTGCAAAGTTATCAAAAAAATGCCTTGAGTGAGCAATATATTGCTCATATCTCCTGAAGCATTAAAGGATCAGATATTCATTCTGAAACAATAAATGATACAGGAAGCATGTTATATAAATGAAGATACCCACTGCAAAAAATGTCTTTAAATGAGATGACTGTAAAAGTACCAAAATAAAAGGATATTAAGAAGGTTATGGCCTATCAGTCCAATGACACACTGCAATCATACAAGTTTGTGTTAGGATATATTAATATCTCTACATATTTGCCAAGTTATGTTCCTCTCTTGGCTATGGTGAGGTCACGTACAATGACTTTTAAAAACTCAGAAAAGAAGTTTCTACAAACAGCTACGTGAGTATATTAGAGATTTTCCTTGGGGGGTCAATGTCAGGGCTTTGCGCAAGCTAGGCAAGTGCTCTGTAAGTAGTTATATTCCCCGACCTTTTACTTATGTCTTGAGATAGGGTCTTGATAAGGTGCCCAGGCTACTCTAGCCCTTGTCCTCCTCCTGTGTCAGCCTGACAAGAAGCTGAGATTTTACATGTGTCCCACCATACCTGACTACACTAGAGAATTTCTAAGACACAAGGATATGAGAAGCAGACAAAGGAGGGAAATTCATGAAGCTGTGCCAGACTTTCAGTGTGGTGTTTTTGCTTTTATGGCATCTGCCTGTTTTCAGTGTAAGTGGAGAGGCAAGAAGGCAAGAAAGTGGCCAGAGAAACCAGTAGTTTCAAGGCAATGCCCTCAGTCTTGGAATATAAAATTTGAGATTGGAGGTGCTAAAACAGCCTGGATTTAGATTATTAAGATCTCTGTGAGAAGAAAGGTGCAAATCTGTCACCACAACCCATGTCTGACTACCAAAATAGTTCCCATTTCAACTGCAAACCACAAGCTAATAAGTATGAAGAAAGTGACTGGAAGCAGAGTAGAATTTTGGCAGTCTTCTGGTGCTAAGAAAAGAAATGGGATTCAGAGGCCACCAAGAAGGTGGCCTCTGAAATACAGCCCAGTTTGTCAGTTGAGAGCCCAGGAGGGCTACACTGGAGGAATAAGAACAAAAGGAGATAGTTTGGGGCAAACCATAAATTAGCTTTGGTCAATGGAAAGAAGGAAGGAAGAGAAGAAAAAAGAAAGGAAAGGGAAAAGAGAGAGAGAAAAAAGGTAAAATCCAAGAACTATGATAATGTGACACATTGTCAAGAAAAAAGAAAGTGGAGGTCATCCCTGGGAGGACCAGGACACTAGAATTAGACTCAGAGGACTGTACAGCAGCCATCATGACCATGGCTAACGATGAAAGACAAATACTACCGATTTTCCATTGGAAACTGTGAAAGCCAGGAGATTAAAATAACATTTCAAAATGTTAAAAGAGTTACTAAAATAGAAAGATATGTGTTTGGAAAAGAAAAATACTTAAAACTAGTGACATAAATTTCCAACTGAAGGTAGAAAAAAAAAAGTGAGTAAAAAAGCAAATTAAAAGCTAAGTGAGTAAGAAAGAAGGAAATAGTAGCCCTAAAAGCAAACATCAGTGAAAGAGAAAATGAATAAAACCATATTTAAAACATTAAAGAAATATGAAAGAAAAAACAGAGACTACCAATACCAAGAATAAAGGAGATCATTATTACAGATTCCATACATATTAAAAAAATAAGGGGATTTTATGACAAATTATGTCTATAAATTTGTTAACTTAGGTAAAATATTTGAAAAATATTTGAATAAGTGAGTATTTGAAAGTTACGTTGAGCTAAAGTTGGAACAAGGAAAATCTGGTTAGCCTTGTATCTAATAACGATACTAAATTTTTATCCAAAACATTCTATGAGTATTTTGCATTCATGTTTTTACTGGAAGAAAATTTATTCAGAAAACAATAGGAAAAATTACTAATTTTCAGCTTGAAACCAATGCAATCCCACTTTTCATATGTTCCGGTGAAGCTACAATGCAGCCCCTAAATCCCCAATACTATGGGTAAAAATACTACCAGAGTGAAAGCAAATAAAAAATAATGATATGTCAGAAGATCACTACATTACAACTAAGGTTTATCCAGGAATAAAAGACTCATTTAACATTTGAAGTTAATCATTGTAGCTTATCAATTTAACACTATAGTAGAGAAAAAAATATGTCCAATGCTGTAGAAAAATTACTGAATGAAATTCAATACTCATTGATGTCAAAAATAAAGAATAAACACCTAAATATTTTGGCAAACTAAAAAGACTTCTACCCTGAAAACTTAGAAAGCATTTGAAAAATGTTTTTAAAAAATCCAAATAAACTATTTATTAATTAGAGATCTCTCAAGACCTAAATATAAGTACAGATATATAAGTATTTGACAATCTGCAACATCCCTTCATGATAAAAACCTTCAGCAAGTTAAGTATAGAAGGAATGGATCTCAAAACAATAAAGGCATGAAAAATCCCCAGCTAACATCATACTGAATGGGGAAAAGTTTTACATTCTGGAAAAAGAAAAAGGATATCCATCTTTCCACTTCTATTTAACACAGGTACTGCTAGCCCAAGCCGGAGCAACTAGGCAAGGGAAAGAAATAACAGACATCCAAGTTGGAAAGAAAGAAATGAAATTGCCCACGCTTGCACATGACAGGATGTTATAGCCATAGAAAAGCCTAAAGTCACCACCCAAAATGTCTTAGAACTAATACTTTAATTCAAGAAAGTTATAGTATACAAAAATCAGTAGTGTTTTTATACACTAATATCTGAAAAAGAAATCAGGAAAACAATCTTATTTCATAATATAATACATGCAAAATAACATTATTTAGAAAAAAATTCACTAAGCAAGTGAAAGATCTCTACAGTAAAAACTATAAAAACCCCAGGGAAAGAAACTGGAGACAATGCAAACAAAGATATCCCATGTTCATGGATTAGAAGAGTTGATATCATTAAAATGGCCCTAACACCCAAAGCAATCTACAGATTCAATTCAGTCCCTATCAAGATACCATTTTGACAAGAAATAGAACAAATCTGAAAATTCATATAAGGCCACAAAAGGGAGGTTAATCACAAAATTTTAAATTATAAGTTAAATTTGATAGATTTAGTATCACTAAAATCTTCTGCTTATCAAAAGACATCATCATAAAAATAAATAGGTAAGACAAAAAATAGAAGAAAATATTTCAAATACTATCTGATGAAGAGCTGGAATGTAGAATACATAATAATTTTCACAACTCAATAAAGACAAAAGGTCCAATTTAAAATTTGGACAAAGAACTGGGGATGGTGGCACATGCCTGCAATCCTATCACTCAGGAGGCTGAGGCAAGGGGATCACTGCACTTTTAAGGCCAGCTTGGGCTACATAGTGCATTCAAGACCATCCTGAGCTGCATACTGCAGCCCTGACTCCCCCACTGCCAAATTGAGAGGGGCAAAGAATTGAACAAACCCTTTGCAATGTAACATGTAGTAATGACAAATAATTTCATACTTAATATTTATCTACAGTAAAGGAAAACATAACCACTTAAAGATTTGTAGGAGGCCATTGATAAGAACTTTATACCTAACAGTCCCAAACTGGAAATAAACCAAATGTCCCCCATTAGGAGAAAGGATGAACAAATTGTGGAATATTTACACAATAGAATATTGACCTGGTAATAAAAAAGAACAAACTAATTATATCTGCAATGAAATTAAAGCAGGTATATGGTACTCAAAATATGCCACTCTCAGTATATTGATAAGTTTGAGTTAAGGGAATTTGAAAACCAGCAGGTAGAAGATCTCTTTGACCTTTCTTGTCTTCCTTAAAAGCAGGAAATGAAAATTTTCCTATGTGAAAGATGTCCTCGCTTTGTGAGAAGGAAAGTACCTTCACACCACCACAGACAGG
>NW_028258244.1:0-39049 GCF_053883595.1 Heterocephalus glaber
GATTGAAATCCCAGCACCCAGAAGGAAGCTCCCCCGCTCCATCCCAGCCTCAAAGGGTAGTGAAGCTCAGCCATTCCCAGCACCGGGAAGGAAGCTCCCCACCTCCATCCCAGGCTCCTAGAACAGTGAAGCTCAACTGGTCCCAGGACCTGTAAGGAAGCTACCCTACTGCCTTCCCAGGGTCCTAGGGCCAAGAAGGTAAGCCGGTCCCAGCACCTTGAGGGAAGCTTGCAGGCTCAATTCCAAGCTGCCAGGGCAGTGAAGCTCAGCTGGCCCCAGAACCTGGAAGGAAGCACCCTGCCTCCATCTCCGGCTCCTAGAGCAGTGAAGCTCAGCCTGTGCAAGCACCTGGAAGGAAGCTTCCCCGCTGCCATCCCAAGCTCCTAGGGCCAAGAAGGTGAGCTGGTCCTAGCACCTGGAGGGAAGCTCCGAGCCAGCCTCCATCTCAGGCTCCTAGGGCAGTGAAGCCCAGCTGGTTCCAGCACCAGGAAGGAAGCTCCCCACCTCCATTCAAGGCTCCTAGGGCACTGAAGCCCAGCTTGTCCAAGGACCAGGAAGGAAGCTCCCCCACTACATCCCAGACTCCTAGGGCCAAGAAGGTGAGCAGGTCCCAGCAACCAGAGTGAAGCTCCTAGTCTCCACCCCAGGCTAAAAGGGCAGTGAAGCTCAGCCAGTCCCAGCAGCCAGAAGGAAGCTCCCACCTGCCATCCCAGGCTCCTGATGCCAAGAATGTGAGCTGATCCCAGCACGGTCTCAGTGTCGCTGTTGCGCTGGGGGCGCCGAGTCGGCCCGCTGCGGACGGGTAGGTCTGCGGGCGCGGTCCCGAGGTCTCTGGTTGCGCTGCGGGCGCTGAGTTGGCCAGCTGTGGACGGGCGGGTCTGTGGGCGCGGTGCTGGGGTCACAGGTCAGGCTCCGGAGGTGGCTGCCCGCGCTGGGGGTGCCCAGTCTGCCCGCTGTAGACCGGCGGGTCTGTGGGCGTGGTCTCAGGGTCCCTGTCGCGCTGGGGGCACCGAGTTGGCCTGCTGGGGATGGGTAGGTCTGCGGGAGCAGTCCCAAGGTCTCTGGCAACTCTGCAGAAGGGCGGGTCTGCGGGCGCGGTCCCGAGGTCTCTGGTTGTGCTGGGGGCACCCAGTCGCCCCGCTGTAGACAGGCGGGTCTGCGGGCGTGGTCTTGGGTTCCCTGTTGCGCTGGGGGCACGGAGTTGGCCTGCTGCAGATGGGCGGGTCTGCGGGCGCGGTCCCGGGGTCGAGCTCCCTAGGTCGCCAATCGCGCTAGGGGCGCCAAGTGGGCCCGCTGCGGACAGGGACAGGTAGGTCTGCAGGTGCGGTCCCGGGGTCGCTGTTGCCCTGGGGCCACCAAGTGGGCTCGCTGCAGAATGGCGGGTCTGCGGGCTTGGTCCTGAGGTCTCTGGTCATGCTCCCGAGGTCGCAGGTCATGCCTGGTCCTGAGTGGGCCCGCGCCCTGGCAGCAATCCACTGGAACCTCCCTGCTCCTTTGGCCTCTTCTCTGTACAGCCACCTGGTTCCACACTACAAAGATGCAGAGGACAAAGGGAAAGGAATGGAAAAAGAATTAAGGTGTGTTATGTACATGTACCAACTCCCCACGAGGAATTCAATCATTATGTACTGCCATAATGTGCTAATAAAACTTAATAAAAATGGAAAATGACAGGATACCAAATTGCAGTGCAGTGTGTGATCCTGGGTGGGGTCTTGGATCAGGTAGATAAACTGCCATAAAAAACCCGCACTATTGAAGTTCTTCTCTTAGTTCTTCTCCTAGTCGTACTCGTAGGACTCTACGCATTGACGTCGAGGCATTTTTTCGCGCCTCCTTCAGTGCTACTTCCTGCACATGCGCACTCTTTGGTACCTGCGCAACAACAGGCGTCATAAGAACATCCGGGCGTCGTAAGAACATCCGGGCACTTCCCAACTGGCGCGCGCTTGGCGACCGTTAGCAGTGCCTTTCCGTAGGGCTGCGGCGCCGGACTGCGGCGGTGGACTCTCAGTGCTGCGAGAGTTTTCTGAAACTGAGGTATGTAAACAGTGTGATTGAGGCGCAGTCCTCCAGACCCCTCTGTACTGAACAAGCTTTGCGGGATTTGTCTCCTCACGTTTCCATCCGCTTGGTTTCGCTGTAGGTTGGAAGGGAGGGAAGTGGCCGGCAGCGCCATGGTGAAGCGCTCTGGAGGTCCTGGCTGTGCGGGGATGGCTCAGAGCGGGAGGTTTTTCCCAGGACTGTGTCGTGGCAGGCTTAGAAAAGCAGGTAGGGCCCCAGAGTAGACATCCAGTGCACAGGTTCTCGGCATGTTTAAAAAACTCTGGAGCAACGGAAGTTTTTTTAAAGTTGAGGGAAAACATTAAATGGTTGGTTTGAAAAGACCTAGCCCTAGCCAAAGTAAAACTGACAGATCTATCCAGGACCAGGGTATAAACAACCAGTGTTTTAAATTTTGAAGGTAGGGGCCAGGGGTTAGCGCAACAGTGCCGCACCTGCCTGGCAAGCGCAAGTTCCTGAGTTCAATTCTTGGTACCAAAAAAAAAAATCAATGGTAAAAAATGCCAAAGGTTCTCAGAATAAAAAAATTAAAAAGGAAAAATTATATAAGGCTTTGGTTAAGTGTCACAGGGTACAGAACTCACAAGACTCTCGCTGTGTGTGTGTGTGTGTGTGTGTGTAATAGTGTGTAATATTTTTAAGGGGAAACCAATAATTATGAAGTCATGTATGAAAGCCTCAATTAGTTATACAAGAGATAAGAAACTCCCTCCCGCTGATAAAATTAACTGATAGATGCACTGCAAATATCTGAAAGATTAATAAAAAATTTTGAAGTAGAAGTGCATGGTAGAAGTCCTGATGGTGAGGATAACATTTAAATTAGGATGTTAGTCCAAAACGACTATTTTAAATGTTTTAAAAGCACTACAAACATTAAAAATAGTTGGAATTTTAACCTGTTTTGTTTTTTAAATCCTTTTAAATGGAAATAATTTGAGTCAACTAAAAATTTCTGAGACTTGGTAAAATTTGAATTAGGACTACATGCTAGATAATGTTACTATGTAGATATCAATATTAAGTTTTCTAAAGGAAATTGCACTGTGGTTACCTTGGAGAATGACATTGTTAGTAGAACATATTGAAGTCCCTCTGGTTAAAAGGTTACAGGTGTATGATAAGAATGAGAAGAAGAGAATATGAGAGAGTAGGAGAATGAGCACAAATGTGGAAAAACATTAGTAACCTGTGAAACTGAATAAAAGATATGCAGGAGTTCTTTGTTCTATTTTAGTACATTTATATATTTATATCATTCCAAATTAGAAAGTTTAAAACTACTTTTTAAAATGTGGCACTAGAATATTAATCTATGGCGAGAGCCATTACAGCAGGTGGTTGGGGCAAAAGCTAGTTTGACTAGGTTATGGAGCAAACCCAGAAAGCAGAGATAATGGAGGAAACCATTGGCTCAGGCACAGCGGTGTGCACCTGTAATCCTATCAGGAGCATTGCTAAGAGCTCATAGTAACTTCGGAAATACAAATAACTCACCTGCTTAGCTCAGGATTTTAATAGTTCCTATTTTCATTGGCAGATCTCATATGTAAGGTAAGTGACTGCATGTACCCCTATCTATTGATTTCATTGCTATGGGCTGCTATTGTTTTAAGCTGGAAAGTCCATTTAGTTCTTAGACTGAAATTATAATTCTGGCAGAGTTTTACCACCATGTGAGGACAGAGAAGTATTAGCATCCCAAAGATTCTTGTTATCAATCGCGGGGATACTACAATATCAGCAGTCCCTTGCCTCCCTGGAAAGGTTTTAGTTCCTGCAGATCTGGGTAGGATTTTTGTGTAGAGACTAAAGTGGTGGCTTTTATTAGCTGAGGCCCTCATTGGCTACCTAATTATATTCTTTACTCATGAAAGAGGAAGTGATTGTGTAAACCTATTTTGAATTTATTACTAAAAATTGCACGGTGGCTTCTTCCCAGTTGCCCAGCTAAACATTAAATTATCTGCTGTGTCAAAGAGGGGAGAAAACCAGACCTAAGGGAAACCACAGGGAGGAAATTAGTTATCAAGACAAGAACATTTGAGGGGAGGAGGACTGAGAAGTTGAGAGTCAAAGGATACAAAGTTGCAGTAATGTAGGATGAGTATAATATAAGAACTACATTGTATGGAAGTTTGCTGAGAGTAGGTTTTAGCTACACTTATTAGCAAGCAAGCAAGCTCTGAGATGATGGAGATGTTAATTTGCTTGACTGTATAATCCCTTCAGTATATACATGTACAGAGTCTGCCAAAAATGTATACACACTGCAGGAAAAGTAAAATAGTATAATGCTTTTTCTACAGATGGTGTTAGCCTTGTATGAGGGACTCCAGAGGATGTTGTATATCACAGAAAACCTACTACACTGCCGATCCTGAGAGGAGAAATTGAAAATGTGTATGTAGCAATCTCAATGGACCAAGGTAACCCAAGCAGCAGTTTGTTGTACTAATAAATGTCTGGAAGTGCACAGACACCACTTTGAGCACGTCTTGTAATGGTAGAGACCAAAGGTAACTTACATTAATCTCATGGTGTCTCAATAAATTTAGTATTAAAATATTTATACAAGTTTTTCTTTTTCTGAAGTATGTATACTTTTTTTTGGTGGACTATATGTGAAAATATGTTGTACACTTTAAATATGTACAATACAAACATGAGTGTTTCTAAGAACTTTTACTTGTGATTGAAACATTTTAAGTATATGAAAGACATTTAAAAATACACACGTATATGCAATTCCAGTATCTCAGCGGCATAATTTCTCCTTTGTTTGAAATCTTTTAATATTTTTATCCGTATGAACATATTGCTAAGTTGATAAAACTATTTTATGCACTCATATTTTACAGATTTTGTAACAATAATTTGGAACTATGCCTCCTTTTTCACTTTTTTGTAGAATTTTTAAGAGCTGTGTTACATCCACTGTATTTGTATATTACATGTTTTATTTAATCATTTTCTTATTACTAGAGGCCAGTGCTGTTTTTTGAAATTATAAATAACTCTGCTCTATGCCACACAGAGGGGTGCCTATAATCCTAGCATCAAGAGGCTGAGACAGGAGGATTTTGGATAGTGCAGCGCCAGTCTGAGCGACATAGTAAGTATAAGGCCATTTTAGATTACATCACAAGATCCTATCTCAAAAAACAAAGCAAAGAAACAAAAGCTAAGTCTGCTTTGAGTATATTTATATAAATGGATTTTTCTCCTTTAAAATTTTCATACTTCTTTTATTCCAAGGTATACATATTCTTTTATTGTGTATCAAGTAATATTTTAGTATATTTGGTTTTTCCTTTTTAAAAATTATTGAATTGATATTAAATTTTAAAGTTGAAACTTAGACTTGGAGAAATAGAGTAATCCTAAATGTAAATTTGGAATAGGGAGTTTACTAAGTCAAACAAGTTTATGATACTTGATAAGTATATTCAAAATATCTCCTCAAAATGTTTTGCCGGTAACATCAGCATGGGGTGTGCTGCAGTTTTTCTATAGCTTTTCCAGCGTATGTATTTTCCTGATTTTTAATAGTTTTAATAGATGTCAATTATTTCCTTATTATTATTTTACTTAATTTAACTACTTTACTCTGTATGTGAAAAAGCTATGGATGTAAAGAGAACAAAAGACAAAATTTGAAGTCATTTAAAAAATCACATACAAACACTTTGATGTTTAGTTGGTAACTTTGTGGAGAAAAAGTCAGAGTTCTTGGCTCTTATCTTTCCATACGTTACATGTGTTCCTCTGCCACATGCAAAACTGGAAGCATTCTGGACAACTGCTTTATAAAATCAAAGAACCTTTAGCTAGATGAACCATTAAGAATCATCTGGTTAGGGACCAGGTATTTAGCTCAGTGGTTCCACTGCCTGCCTTGCAAGCACAAGGTCCCGAGTTTGATCTCCGGTACCAAAAAAAAAAAAAAAAAAAAAAAAGAGTCATCTGGTTAAACCCTTCATTTTAATAAGATTAAATAAAAACCCATTGCAATTCAAATTATTCAAGGTTTTTCAATTAGTAGGTGCCAGGGTGCAATTTAAGACCAAGGTTCCAGACCTTTCTATCAGGCATGCTGCCTTTCTGATGCAAATTCCATCTGGGGGCTAATCATGTACCTACAGTTGTCCTTGACATTTAGGCTGAGAAGCATAAAATTTAGGCTTAGTATACTAATTCTTACTAAATGAAATAAGGGAGTGAATTTCTATGGTCTTGGACTTATACTCATCAAACCTATATCTGAATATGTTGCACAAAATGAGAAGCACATTTCATGAACTGGTTTTAATAGGCTTATGCAAAGAATTCTGCAGAAGGTGTCTTAAGCATAGTAATTCAAATTGCAGGTGATTAAATCCTCTGGAAGACTGGATCACCATGATCTTGATTTTTGTCTTGCTGTTGATTGTCTTGTTACCTATTAAATATTAGTTTGTTCATCATTTCTAGACCAAATTAGGAACTGAATTTTACAACTGAAGAAAAGCACACTTTTATCCTATCACCTTTATCATTGCATTTTTGATCTTTCTTGTTTATAAAATGTTCCCACAACCAGTAACATGAATCTCAGACTTTAATAATCTTTTTTTTTCTTTAATTCTTTTTTTTTTTTTTTGGTACTGGGGATTGAACTCAGGACCTTGTACTTGCAAGGCAGGCACCAGAACCACTGAGCTAAATCCCTGGCCCTCTTAAATTCTTTTATTGGTACATTTTAGATATACAACACAATTACATTTCTCATTGGGACCTTGTACCTTTACATGATGCATCTTGGTTCTTATTTTTCCCCCATTCCTTGCCCTCCCTTCACCCCCTCCACCCTTCCCTATTTACAAAGACTTTATTTCCATTTTTTCCATTTCTCAGCATTTTTCCTTTCCCTTCTTTCCTTTCCCCTGCCCTTCTCACTACCCCTACACCTTTGGACATTTTCTTCCTATTTTGCATTATTGATTATTCATTCTAATGATTGGTACATTTTAGGTATACAATATAATGACGTTCATCATTGTAAATTTGCACCTTTATATAATTTCTCTTGGTTCTTATTTTTCACTCTTGCCCAGCCCTCCCTTCAACCCCTCCATTCCTCCCTATTTACAAAGATTTTGTTCCTATTTTTCCATTTTCTCGTATTAATTCCATACCCTTCTTTCCTTTCCCCTAGCCCTCCCACTTCCTTCCCCTTTGCCCCTTTTCTTCCTAGTTCACATTACCTATTATACATTTTAGTCCTTATTTACACTTTCAGTTTCTCACACCAGAGAAACTATTCGGTATTGATACATGTATGTCCTATTTATTTCACTTAAGAGTATCGCCTCAATGTGCATCCATGTAGGAATAAATGTCTCTAATTTCTCACTTTTTATGGCTGAGTAGTACTCTATTTTATTAAAAAACCCACATTTTCTTGATCCAGTCTCCAGTTGATGGGCATTTGGGCTGTTTCCAAGTTTTAGCTATCACAAACTGTGCTGCTCTGAACATGGGCGCACATATATCACTGTGGTATGATTCTTTTAATTCTTTGGGGAAGATCCCCAGCAGGGGAATAGTGCGGTCAAATGGGACTTCCAGTCCTAGTTCTTTGAGGTATCTCCATATTGATTTCCACAGTGGTTGCACAAGTCTACACTCCCACCAGCAGTGAAACAGGGTTCCTCTTTCCCCACAGCTCCACCAGCATTTGTTATTGGTTGATTTCATGATAGCAGCCATTCTTTCTGGAGTGAGGTGGAATCTCAGCATTGTTTTCATTTGCATCTCTCGAATGACCAGTGATGTTGAACATTTTTTCATGTGTTTATTTGCTGTTTCTACTTCTTTGTGTGAGAAATGTCTGTTCATTTCAGATGCCCATTTTTGGATTGGGTCTTAAAATTTGGGAGGTCTGATCTTTTTAAGTTCTTTATAGATTCGAGATAGTAGACCTTTGTCTGAGGAAAAGCAGGTGAAAATATTTTCTCACATTGTGGATTGTCTCTTCACCCTGCTGGTGGTTTCTCTTGCTGTGCAGAAGCTTTTCAGTAGGAAAAGATACCACATGTTGATTGTTGGTGTTAGTTCATGGGCAACTGAGGTTTTGTTCATAAAATCTTTTCCTACACCGATGTCTTCAAGAGTTCTACCTAACCTCTGTTCTAACTGGTTCAGATTTTCTATTTTAATATTTAGATCTTTAATCCATTTCGATTTTAGTTTACTGCATGGCAAGAGATATAGGTCTAGTTTTAATCTTTGGCAAGTTGAAATCCAATTTTTCGAGTACCATTTATTAAAGAGGCTATCTTTCCTCCAGTGAAGGTGTTTGGCTCCTTTATCAAAGATAAGATGGCTGAGCGTGTCTGGAGTTGTTTCTGCACCTTCTAATCTGTTCCATTGGTCCTCAAGTCTGTTTCTTTGCCAGTACCATGCTGTTTTTATCACAGTAGCTTTGTAGTAGAGTTGCAGGTTGGGGATTGTGATACCCCCTGCCTTGTCTCTATTACCTAGAATTGCTTTTATTATTCTGGGTCTCTTCTTATTCCACATGAAGTTTTGGATGTTTTCTCAAGGTCTATGAAGTATGCTGCTGGGATCTCAATTGGAATTGCATTGAATCTATATAGCAGTTTTGAAAGTATGGCCATTTTCACTATATTAATCCTTCCTACCCAGGAGCAGGGGATGTCTGTCCATTTTTTGATACCCTCTTCAATCTGTCTTTTCAGAGTGCTATAGTTTTCAGAGAAGAGGTCTTTGATTTCTTTCATTAGGTTGATTCCTAGGTATTTCAGTTTTTTGGGTGCTATTGTGAAAGGAATTGTTTGCCCTATTTCTCTCTCAGTGAGTCTGTCCTTCGTGTAGAGGAAAGCTATTGATTTTTGTGTGTTGACCTTGTAACCAGCTACTTGACTGAATTTGGTTATTAAGTCTAGAAGACTTTTGGTGGAGTTCTTGGGGTCTTCTATATAGAGTATCATGTCATCTGCAAATAATGACAATTTGACTTCTTCCTTTCCTATCTTTATTCCTTTTATTTCTTTCTCTTGTCTAATTGCTGTGGCTAATGTTTCCAAAACTATATTGAACAAGAGTGGACATCCTTGTCTTGTTCCTGATTTTAGTGTGAAGGATTTCAGTTTTTGACCATTTAGTATGACGTTGGCTGTTGGTTTTTCATAGATGGCTTTTATCAGTTTGAGGTAGATACCATCTATTTCAATTTTTTTGTAGGGTTTTTTTTTTATCATAAATGTGTGTTGGATTTTGTCAAATGCTTTTTCTGCATCTATGGAGATAATCGTATGTTTTTTTGTCCTTGGCTCTATAGATATAGTGTATTACACTGATTGATTTGCATATGTTGAACCATCCGTGCATCCCTGGGATGAATCCCACTTGATCAGGGTGTATGATCTTCCTGATGATCTTCTGCATTCTATTTGCCAGTATCTTATTAAGGATTTTTGCATCTATGTTCATTAGTGAGATTGGCCTATAGTTCTCCTTTTCAGTTGGGTCTTTCTCTGCTTTGGGGATCAAGGTAATGCTTGCTTCCAGGAATGAATGTGGGAGTATTGCTTCCCTTTCAATTTCATTGAAGAGTTTAAACAGCAGTGGCAGTAGTTTCTCTCCAAATGTCTTGTAGAATTCAGGAGTGAAGCCATCAGGGCCCGGGCTTTTCTTAGTTGTTAATTTTTTAATTACGTTTTCAATTTCGTTGGTTGATATTGGGTTGTTCAGAATTTTTAGGTCTTCTTCATTCACCTTTGGTAATTCATATGTATCTAGGAATCTGTCCATTTCTTCTGTGTTGTCCATCTTATTGGTCTATAGGTTCTGGAAGTAGGTATTGATGATCATCTGGATTTCTGCTGGGTCTGTTGTAATTTCACCCTTTTCATTCCTAATTGCATGGATTTGGGCCTTTTCTTTCCTTTTTCTGATAAAGTTGGCTAAGGGTTTGTCAATTTTGTTGATTCTTTTAAAGAACCAACTCTTGGCTTCATTGATTTTTTGTATCGTTCTTTCAGTCTCCATTGCATTGATGTCTCCTCTGATCTTTATAATTTCCTCCCTTGTATGAGCTTTGGCTTTGTCCTGCTCTTCTTTTTTTAGAAGCTTGAGGTTCAGCATCAGGTTGTTTAATTGGGCTTGTTCTGTTTTCCTAATATGTGTATTCAGTGCTATGAATTTTCCTCGTAAGACTGCTTTCATTGTGTCCCATAGATTCCGATATGTTGTATTGTCGTTGTCATTTAATTGAAGGAACTGTCTGATTTCTTCTTTAATTTCCTCTATGACCCATTGGTTATTCAGAAGTGTGTTGTTCAATTTCCACATGTTTATGAAATTTTTCAAGTTTGTTTTACTATGGATCTTCAATTTCATGGCACTATGGTCTGATAATATACAGGGGATAACTTCAGTTTCTTTGCACTTACTTAAACATGTTCTATGTGTGAGTATGTGGTCTGTTTTGGAGAATGACCCATGTGCAGCTGAGAAGAATGTGTATTCTGATTTTGTGGGGTGGAATACTCTGTAAACATCTGTTAAGTTCATTTGTTCAAGAGTTTGAGTTCTTGTATTTCATTACTTATTTTTTGTCTAGTTGATCTATCTATTTGTGACAGTGGGGTGTTGAGGTCCCCCACTACAATTGTATTAGTGCCTATTTGACTTTTCATGTCCATTAGTATTTGTTTAATATAGTTGGGCACACTAGTGTTTGGTGCATAGATATTTATGATTGTCATCTCTTCCTCTTGGAGTCTTCCCTTTACAAGGATTTAGTGTCCTTTGTCTCTCTTAATCAGTGTTGGTTTGAAATCTACTCGATCTGCCAAGAGGATAGCTACTCCTGCTTTTTTTCAGGTTCCTGTCACATGGAGTATTGTTTTCCACCCTTTAACTTTCAGTCTGTGAGTTTCATTTTGAATTAAGTGTGTTTTTTGTATGCAGCATGTTGTTGGGTTTTGCTTCTTGACCCATTCTGCCCGTCTGTTTCTATTGATTGATGAATTGAGACCATTAACATTGATGTTTATAACTGAAACATATTGACTTATCATTACCATGACTTTTTGTTTTTGTTGGGATCTCCCCCTTTGCATTTAATTTCTTGTCATTCCAGATGGGTTCATTCTGCTTTGCTTCCTGAGATTGTGATCCTCAATGTCCATTCCTAGGATATTGTGTAAAATTCTTTGGAGTGCTGGTTTGGTATTCATGAAGTTGCTAAGGTGCTCTTTGTCATGAAAGTATCTTATTTCTCCATCCATTTTGAAAGATAGTTTTTCAGGGTACATCAATCTGGGTTGGAGGCTGTTTTCTTTTAGGGCTTGGAATATGTCACCCCAAGCTCTTCTTGCCTTGAGGGTTTGTGTTGACAAGTCTGCTGAGATTCTGATAGGCTTTCCTTTGTATGTGATTTGTTTCTTTTCTCTAACTGCTTGTAGAACTTTGTTCTTTGTTGAGTTTGTGGAATCTTAACAATTATATGCCTATGTGTAGATCTTTTTTGATCATGGCTATTTGGAGTCCTATATGCCTCACTTATCTGTATGTCAAGTTCTTTTCCCCAGCTTGGGAAGTTTTTTGCCATTACTGCTGCAAAGAGTTTTTTTATGTCATCTGCACTCTCTCCTGTTTCTTCATTGACTCCGATCAGTCTTATGTTATTCTTCTTTGCATTGTCTAGCAGCTGCTGGATTGATTTCTCATGTTCCCTTACAATTTTAAAGCAATTTTTATTTTCCCCCTCACTAATTGCAATCTTATCTTCTGTATCTGAAATTCTATCCTCACATTGGTTCATTCTGCTGTGCAGGCTTTCGGTGGAGTTTTTAATCTCTTAGAAATCTGTTTGTATCTGTTTTATGGATTCCATTTGTTTCCTATGTTGGGATTCCATCATATTCCTCAGATCCTCTATTTTTTTATCTGTGTCCTGTCTAGATTTATTAATCATGTCTTGCACCACGAGCAAAATCTTTGCTATTATCTGAGTAATTATTTCTGATTTCATTTTTCCCAGATCCTCTTTTGTTGCCAGCTCAGAGAGTCCAGGTGGTTGAGTATCAGATGGTCCCATCTTGTTTCCCTTTGGGGTTGCTGTAGGTGATCTGGAAGTCTGTTTTTGAGGCTTGTTTATGTGTCTTCTCATTTCCATGGGGGATGCTTCTGGCGCCCATGCATTTCACCTTCTCTACCCTAGGAGCTTGGGATGGCAGCGGGGGAGCTTCCTTCCGGGTGCTGGGACTGGCTCAGCTCCTCTGCCCTAGGGATGCTGGGACTGGCTCACCTTCTTGGCCCTAGGAGCCTGGGATGGAGGCGGGGAGCTTCCTTCCGTGTGCTGGGACCAGCTGAGGTTCTGGGAGTGTTTTTTCTTGATCCAGTGACATTGTGGCAGAACAACCTGCCCAGCAAGAGGCACTGGAATCAGTGCAGGTGACCAGTTGATGAGGATTAGTAACTTGGGATGATAGTTTACCCCTCAGATTGGTTGTGGCATCCAGGTGGAGAGAAAACATTTGTGCAAGTGGTGATGAATGATGGGAAAGCCATGTGCTCTTGCAAGGTATGCTGAATTACATGGCTTTCAAATGGTTTGTTTGGCCTTCTTTTCAGGTATATATATATATAATATGTATATGTATAATATGTATATATATGTATATATATAATATGTACATATATATGTATATGTATATATGAAGATGAAAGTCAGTTTGTTGAGGTGAGATTGCTGATGGTAAGGTAATTACTAATGTGGACATAGCATGAGTCATGCTTCCCTAGGGAGGTCAAAAATGAGCTTCTGCCAAACCTGGCATTGTGATGTTTTATGCCAAGGTATCTCAAAAATGCCTGAGTCAAGATCAGATCTTGCATGCAGCCAACTTCAGCCATGGGTCATCATTTATCTTTGTTTGTTTGAGACAGGGTCTTAATATGTAGTTCAGCCTGTCCTTGAACTCACTATGTAGCCCAGGCTGGGATCAAACTCAAAGCGATCTTCTCGGCTCAGCCTCTCAAATGCTGGGATTACAGGCATGTGCCAACATGCCCACCTTTTGTTTCTCAGGAGTGTTGGAGGAGGGCACATGGGCAACCTTCTGTTTGTACCACTGTTTGGTGTGTGTATGACTCAGGGTAGAACGAGAGAGTCTTTGTGGTGGTTACAGGTAAGAACCTCATTTCATGTAGAAAGATTAGGCCTTAATGTATTTTTTGTGTTCACAGCCAGAGATTGCTGATTGTATCCAAATGCCAATCACTGGGAATACTGACCCTCAGAACATCTTCAGGCTTCACTTTAACAGCTTTGTCCTTTCTGTTCTACAAGGACCCAGATAGTCCAACAAGTGGGCTCTGCAAACTAATGCAGTGACCTCTGCCATTCTCACAATTAGTGCTGCAAGGAGATGTGTACTAAGTCAGTATTCCTCTCTGTGGTGTTGACAGGGCTACCTACGCATGTCAGAGTGAGCCACAGAAAATATGCAGGAGGATCCTTAAAGACAGATGGTAAGTATGTGTTTAGGTCCAGCACACCTGCCAGGTGAGAAGATAACAGAGATGTCCCTGGGCATTCCAGGCCCCTACATTGAAATTCAGGTACTTAGATCAGAAGGGATGGAGTCTTTGGCCATGCTACTATTTCAAGGGATCCTTGGCATGAACAGGGACAAATGGTTGCCCAACTGGTGAGGATTGAATGTGTGATTCTTTTTTTTCTTTTTGGTACTGGGGATCGAACTTGGGTCCTTGCTCTTGTGCAGCAGGAGGTGAAACCACTGAGCTAAATTCCTGGCCCTGAATGTGTGATTCTATCCAGGGTTTGTACTTGTTGGAGCACTGCCCAGGTAGCAATCAGCATAGGAGAGTTTGCAGGTGTCCCCTTAGGAGAGGTTTAATTCTGGGGATTGGACTGTGTTCCTGGCAAGAATCCCAGCATTGAAGTTGGTTTCTTGTGTCACTCAGTGGTTTTCTTGTGCATTGAAATGCTCATCAGCTCTATGTTGAAACCTTCCTCCTCATACTTTCTCCAGTTTCCCTTGAAGAGAGGATCCTGAAGTCTAAAAGCCTGTGGCCATAAATCATGCGAAGGTAGCAATCAGGGTCCTCATATCACTTTAGGGAATACATCATCTGGATCCAGATGAATGTCAGAAGGGAACATATACTGAGATGGTCTCATGTTTCCTGGGAATATCTCCTGTGAACAAGCCTTCCTGGTTTTGTGAGGAAGCATTAGGTGCTATTGCTTCCCTGCCTGCAAGTCTCATCCATTTTATACTTGTCCCAGCAGGGGAATCAATGGGGCAACACATCATTGTTATGGGGGGGCCGTCCTTGGGTAGGAACTGGGGCAGTTGGGCAGGTATCTTCTGGAGAGTGTCCATTAACTGTTGACAGCTCGTCCGTGCGCCCATAGGAGGAGCACGGTGGAGGTGATATGCTCTGAATGAGAGGAAGACATGGAGATTGTGCAGGTATGTATGGAAAAAGGGACTGGTAAAGAGTAGGAGTTCTTGGGCATCTTTCCCACTGAACAGTCCTGAAGAGATAGTGACCCAGGAGAAGCCAAACCTTTGAGTAGTGCCAGGATCCAGGTAAGGGTAGGTATGGGCCTGCATCTCGGTACAGGACAGAGAATCTCCATGGAACTTGGTAAGTGATGGGGACAATGAGGTTTGTTTTGGTCTTATTTAGAGTACAAGTACCCAGGGAAGCAATGAATATGGAACGTTGCCAGTCTAGTGACCAGGAGTTTGTGCTTCGTATATGGTGAAGGAAAATGAATGTTGAGGGCCTGTGTGTCCTGAGATTGCCCATACCCTCATCTAGTGACACTGTGGTGGGCCAGTGTGCGGACCAGAATGAAAAGAATCTTTATAGGACTAGTTGATAATGATTAGTTTCATGGGATGATAGTGTTCTCCTCAGATTGGTTCTGGTATGTGGGTGAAACAAAAGCCTTCTCTTCAAGTAGTGATGTCCAATGTGAGGGCCGAATACTCTTGCAGAGCAAACTGCATGCTGAATTACATGGTGTTATCACAGTGTAGCTGGCAGAATGCAGCAGTTAAGAAAAGTTTGTTGAGGAAAGATTGCAGATTGTCAGGTAACTCCTAATGTGGACATAGCCTGTTTCACAAGGCTTGTTGTTCATCAGAGAGGTCAAAAGGAATCTGTGCCTGATCTGGTCCTGCAGTATTTTATCACCAGCCATCCTGCCAAGGGCCTAGCTGGTGATCAGGTTTTGTGAGATGTTGCTCCCATTCTCTGTAGAACACCTTTCTTTTCTGCTAAACATTGGAGAGGAGACCTGAGCATCTTGGTCATTTCTACATTTTTGGACATTTGTGCTACTGAAGGTAAAATAAGAGGCTTTCCCCAATGGCTATGGGTAAGCATTCAGTTTTCATGTAGGATGGCTGGCCTACATACAGTTTTCAAGTTCTCCATCCTTGAACAAGATGCATGGGTACTTGTTCATATCCTGCTTTCTACCAGTATTGATCCTTGGAACTCCTTCAGATTCCTGTATAGGGAGAGATAATTTTTACCAGGTGTTGTCTGTAGACTTCTGCAAGGATGCATGTCATGAACCCAGCAGTTCCTGAAAACAAGCACAGTAACCTTTGCAGTTCTCATCTGTGCCGATGTGAGGCGATGTGGACTGAATCCCTCTTGTGTTTTCCCTCTTGTGTTTTTCACAGGGCTCCTGTTGTCAGAGTGAGACACACAAAGTACAGTGATCTCTACACACCTCCATGGAAGTGTGGACTTGTGTCCTGGCCACCAACAAGGATGCTTGAACTCCACATGTACATGTGACAAAAGTGTCTGTCATTCTTCCTGTCCACTGTGTTGATTTGGAGGATTTCAGGTCACATGGAGGGAATCCTCAGCCAGTCCACTAACTACAAGGGTACACTGGGCTTGGATAGGTCAAATGGATACCAAACCAGTGAGCATTGAAAATGTACTTCTGTGCAGATTTTGGCCCTTGTTCTGGTTGGTTGCAGTAAGCATAGGTGAGTTTGAAGGTGTCCACCTAGGAGAGTTTGAACTCTGGGGACAGTAATGTTTCCTTGGCAATCCTCTCAGTATACAGGTAGGTTTCTAGTGTCATCAGAGTTTTTCTTGGCACAGAAATGCTTATGGACTCTACACGACACCCTCTTCTCCATGTCTTCTCAAGTTCCCTTCAAGAGAAAATATGAAATATAGAAGACTCTGGCTGCGACCTCATGGACATCTCAGGTAAGAACCATGGTCCTTGTACCTCATTGAGGACCGTGGGATCTTTTGTATCCAGGTGGACATGAGGAGAGTGTGCATAAGGTGTTGTCCTGTTTCCTGGACAAGTATCCTCTGCAGGTCTGGAGTAGTGTAAGGTTCTGAGCTGATTTCATATTCAACATCAGTGACACTATTTCTGGCATAGATATGACTATTGGTGGTGAATTTCTGATGTAACCCCTCTATTTTGCAAGTGTGTATTCAGTGTCTTTTTGCTATTGTGTGGGAGCATTAGATGATATTGGATCCCTGCTATCAGGTGTATCCTGCATTTCACACTAGTCACACTAGGGATCAAGTGGGGCAACAGGAAAATGTCATAGGGTGGTTCCCTCAAGTAAGGATTGGAGTAGTTTGGCAGGCATCTTTGGGGAACTTCCTTTACTGTTTTCTGGCTACTCTGTGGCAGAGGGAGGAGCCTGTAGTGGTGATGGACCTTGAATGTAGGACAACATGGAATTGGTATAGGTAGACACATAAACAGGTGTGGGTAAACAGTAGTTTCTTCTGGGCTCCTTGTCCAGTGAGATGTGCAGATCTGATGGCGAGCCAAGAGAGGGTGCCCCATTCAACATCTCCGGGACATGGGTAAGGGCATGTAGGGGCCTCATAGCTCCAGGCAAGTTCTCTCTATGAACCTTGGTAAGAGATCCTAGGCCCTCTGTTGGTGGCCAGGCTTGGGTGCAGGTGCTCAGGGAAACAATGAAGGGCAAACTTAGCCAGGTAAGTAAATAGGAGTTTGTGCTTGTTGTAGGGTGCAGGGAAATGAAGATCGAGGGTCTTTGTGTCCTTGCTCAAATGGTATTTTTGTGGACCAGCCTGCCAAAGAAGATGCACATTATTCTCTGCAGTTGACCACTTGATGAAGATAAGTGCCTCAGAGTGAGAGTGCCCCACTCAGATTGGTTCTCCTACCCGGGGAAAGTGAGAGCCTTTTGTGCCAGTGGTGCTGGCAAATGGAAAGGCCTAGTGTTCTTGCAGAACAAAGTGTATGCAGAATTCTGTGCTTTTAGCATGGTGTGATTGGCCTTCTCTTTATCTTTATACAGATATGAAGAATTGGTTGTTGACACAAGATTGATAGGTAAGCTGTATTGTTCAGATTGTAAGGTAAGTCCTGTCATGGACATAGCCTTGTTCACAAGATCTGATTGATGTTCCTTTGAGAGCTCACAAAGGAGCCTCTGCCTAACCTGGTGTTGCCATGATCTATCAGTAGGTATAGTGCTAGGGAAATCAGGTCTTGAGAGGTGTTGCCACCTTCATCCTTGAGACACCTTTTTTCAGATGAATATTGAAGGAGGACACTCGGGCACCCTTCTGCCTTTCCAAATACTGTTTGACCTGTGTGCCAATGAAGGCCAAATAATGGACTCTTCCCAGTGGCTACAGTAAGCCTCCCATTTCATGTAGATTGGCTGGCCTATAATGAATTTTTCATGCTCACAGAAATACAGGATGAGGCAGGGATTCTTGCTAATATCCAAATATCCAGGCCTATAGACATTGACCCTTAGAACATCTGCAGGTTTCCCTTTAAGGAAAGAATTCTCTGACCAGTCTTTGTTCATGGAGTTCCAGAAGGGCCCTGGTCGTCAAGCAGCTGGGTGGCACAAAACCACACAGTGATCTCAACAGTTCAGACATGCTGGTGCAAGATGTAGATGAAATCATTATTCCCAGGATTGATTTTCTTTGGGCTCCCAATGTCACAGGGAGCTGTACTATTACCCTGGTGGATACCTACAGACATCCAGGTAGGTGTGGGCTTAGGCCCAGGCCACTGACAAGGTGTCCTGAGGTCCATTTCCTTGCATAAATGACAGAGGTGTCCCTTGGCACATTGCCTGCCCCTTCCTAGAAATGCAGGTACTCAGGTCGGAAAGGAAGGTGTCCTCAGCCATGCTAGAGGTTGTATGAGGACACATGGCATAGGTGGGCTCAAATCTCAAATGGATGCTCACCTGTTGAGCACTGAATGTGTGACTGTACCCAGAATTTGTGCCTGTTGGGGCCCTGGCCTGGGAACTGTGAGCATGAGTTTTTAGTTGTTCCTTAGGAAAGGTTGGATTTTGGGGACAGGACTGTTTCACGGTCAATCATCCCAGTATCCAGGTGGGTTTCCTGTGTCACTAAGGGTTTTCTTGTGCACCAAGCTCATCAGTTCTACTCTGATGCCCTCTTCCACATCTTTTCACCCAGTTGCCTTCAAAAGAGCTAACCACTTGGAACCCTAGAAGACTAAGGGCAGACTTCTTGCAAATCTCAGGTGAGAATCAGCATCCAATTCCAATTCCAATTCATGTACCTGATGTTTGGAGTGTGGGTATGATTTTTAGGATTAGGGGTCTTCATTTGGAAAGTGTCACAGATAGTGCTGAAATAGAGGTAACTGAAAATGACTTCTGGGCATTATGGTTGGTGTCACAATTCGGTTTAGGGTTCGGGATGTCATGTGAATCAAGTACGTTGTTATTCAAATGTGAGTAGGATTGACAGAGTTAAGATTAGTGTTAGGTAAAGTATGGTGTTTTGTTACATATTCCTGAACATTGCAGTGTAGCTGTGACAGGAAGTGTTGGGTTCAAGTTCTACCTAGGGTTAGGGTTTGGGTTGGGGTGATAGTTAGCTTTGAAATTGAAATGCCTGTGTCTTCAAGTGTGTGTTGGAAAGTTAGTACTAGTATAAGTTCATGGTGAGGGTTAGGGATAATGTAGAATTTCAAGTACATGAGTACTGGAATTAAGTCTTGCTGCTTATGGTTAGGGTTAGGATTAGTTTTAGGTTTAGGGTTCCAATTCCTATACCTGACGTATGGAGTTTGGGTATCATTTTTAGAGTTAGGGGTCATCTTTTGGTAAGTGTCACTGGATAGTGCAAAAATAGAGTTACGAGAAAATGACTTCTGGGCGTTCCTATTTGTGTCACAATTCAGCTTACATTTAGGGATGGCACATGGATCAAGTACCTGGTAATTGGAGAGTAAGTAGGATTGTTAGAGTTAGGATTATTGTTAGGTAAAATATAGTGTTTTCTTTCATATTCCTGAACATTGCAGTGTGCCTATGATGGGTAGTAGCAGGGTTAAGGTTCTATCAAGTGTTAGGTTTAGGTTTGGGGTGATAGATAGGGTTGATATTGGAATGCCTGTGTCTTTAAGTGTGGGTTGGAAAGTTAGTATTAGCGTAAGTTCATGGTGAGAGTTAGGGATATTGTAGAATTTCAAGAACCTGGGTATTGGAGTTTTATCCTGCTGCTTAGGGTTAGGGTTAGGATTAGGTTAACGTTTAGGTTTCCAATTCATGTATCTGAAGTTTGGAGTGTAGGTATAATTTTTAGGGTTAGAGTTCTTCTTTTCATAAGTGTCACTGGTAGAGCTGAAATAGAGGTACCTGAAAATGACTTCTGGGCATTATGGTTTGTGTCACAATTGTGTTTAGGATTAGGGATAGCACGTGGTTAAAGTACCTGGTTATTGGAGTTTTAGTAGGATTGTTAGAGTTTGGATTAGTGTTAGGTAAAGCATAGTGTTTTGTAACACGTGGCTGAACATTGCAGTGTGTGTATGACGTGTAGTATTAGGCTTAACGGTCTAGCTAGTGTTAGGTATAGGGTTGGGGTGATTGATAGCATTGAAAATGAAATGTCTGTGTCTTCAAGTATGGGTTGGAAAGTTAGTATTCACGTAAGTTCATGGTGAGTGTTAGGGATAATATAGAATTTCAAGTACTTTGGTATAGGAATGTGGTCCTGCTGCTTAGAGTTTCAGTTAGGATTAGTTTTAGGTTTAGGGTTCCTTTTCATTTACATGAAGTTTGGACTGTGGGTATGATTTTTAGGTTTAGGGGTCTTCTTTTGGTAAGTGTCATAGATATTGCAGAAATATATTTACCTGAAAATCACTTCTGGATAATACGGTTTGTGTCACAATTCAGCCTATAGTTAGAGACGGCACGTGGATCAAGTACTTGGTTATTGTAGTGTGAGTAAGATTGTTAGTGTTAGGATCATGGTGAGGTAAAATATAGCGTTATTTTACATGTTCCTAAACATTGCAGTGTGTCTATGATGGGTAGTGTTAGGGTTCACATTCTAGATAGGGTTAGGGGTAGCATTGGGGTGATAGATAGCTTTGAAATAGAAATGCCTGTGTCTTCAAGTGTGGAGCAGAAAGTTAGTATTATGTAAGTACATGGTGAGGGTTTGGGATAATGTAGAATTTCAAGTACCTTGGTAATGGAATTTGGTCCTGCTCCTTAGGCTTAGATTTAAGCTTAGGTTCCTGTGTAGGGTTCCATCTCATGTTCCTGACGTTTGGAGTGTGTTTAAGATGTTTAGGGTTAGGGTTTTTCTTTTGGTAAGTGTCATGGATAGTGCTGAAATAGAGGATCCTGAAAATGACTTCTGGGCATTTTGGCTTGTGTCACCATTCGTTTTAGGATAGGGCTATCACGTGGATCGAATACCGGTTATTGGAGTGTGAGTAGGATTGCGAGATATAGGATTAGTGTTCGGTAAAGTATAGTGTTTTCTTGCAAGTGCCTGAACATTGCAGTGTGTCTCTGATGGGTAGTGGTAGGGTTCATGTTGTAGCTAGGGTTAGGGGCAGGGTTGGGGTGATAGATAGCTTTGAAATTGAAATGCCTGTGTCTTCAAGTGTGGAGTAGAAAGTTCGTATTATGTAAGCACATGGTGAGGGTTTGGGATAATGTAGAATTTCTAGTACCTTGGTGTTGGAATTTGTTCCTCCTCCTCAGGGTTAGGTTCAAGCTTAGGTTCCGGTTTAGGGTTCCAATTCATGTTCCTGACGTTTGGAGTGTGTTTAAGATGTTTAGGGTTGGGGTTCTTTTTTTGATAAGTGTCATGGAGAGTGCTGAAATAGAGGTACCCGAAAATGATTTATGGGCAGTAGAGTTTGTGTCTCAGTTTGGTTTCGGGTTGGTGATGGCACGTGGATCAAGTACCGGTTATTGGAATGTGAGTAGGATTGTTAGAGTTCGGATCATTGTTAGGTAAAATATAGTGTTTTGTTACATGTCCCTGAACATTGCAGTGTGTCTATGAGGGGTAGTGTTAGAGCTACCATTCCAGCTCGGGTTAGGGGTAGGGTCGGGGTGATAGATAGCTTGAAATTGAAATGCCTGTGTCTTCAAGTGTGGGGTAGAAAGTTAGTAATGTGTAAGTATATGGTGAGCATTTGGGAAAATGTAGAATTCAAGTACCTCGCTGCTGGAATGTGGTCCTGCTCCTTAGGGTTATGTTTAGGCCTAGATTCCGGTTTAGGGTTCGAAGATATGTTCCTGATGTTTGGACTGTGTCTGTGATGTTTAGGAAAAGGGTTCTTCTTTTGGTAAGTGTCATGGATAGTGCTGAAATAGAGGAACCTGAAAATGACTTCTGGGCATTACGGTTTGTGTCAGAATTCGGTTTAGGGTTTGGGATGGCACGTGGATCAAGTACCTGGTTATTGGAGTGTGAGTAGTATTGTTAGAGTTAGCCTCAGTGTTAAGTAAAGGATAGCGTTATTTTTCCATGTTTCTGGACATTGCAGTGTGGCTATGATGGGTAGTGTTGTGTTCCAGTTTTAGCTAGGGTTAGGTTTTGGGTTGGGGTGATAGGTAGCATTGAAATTGAAATGCCTGTGTCTTCAAGTGTGGGTTTGAAAGTGAGTATTAGCGTAAGTTCATGGTGAGGGTTAGGTGTAATGTAGAATTTCAAGTCCCTGGGTATTGGAATGTGGTCCTGCTGCATAGATTTAGGGTTAGGATTACTTTTAGGTTTAGGGTTCCAATGCATGTACCTGAGGTTTGGAGTGTGGGTATGATTTTAAGGTTTCGGGATCTTCTGTTCGGAAATGTCAGATAGTGCAGAAATCCAGGTACCTGAAAGTCACTTCTGGACAGTACGGTTTGTGTCCGAATTCAGCTTACACTTAGGGATGGCACGTGGATCAAGTACCTGGTTATTGTAGTGTGAGTAAGATTGTTGGTGTTAGGATTATTGTTAGGTAAGATATAGTGTAATTTTACATGTTCCTGGACTTTGCAGTGTGTCTATGATGGGTAGTTGTAGGGTTAGCGATGTAGCTCGGGATAGGCTGCGGTTTGGGGACCTAAACAGCGTTGACATTGAAATGCCTGTGTCTTCCAGTGTGGCTTGCGTGTTAGTACCAGCATAAGTTCATGCTGGGGGTTAGGGATAATGTAGAATTTCAATTTCCTGGGTATTGGGATTTCATCCTGCTGCTCAGGTTGAGGGACAAGATTAGGATTAGTTTTCGGGTTGAAATTCATGGACCTGACGTTTGGAGTGTGGGTATGATTTTTAGGGTTAGGGCTCTTCATTTGGTAAGTGTGACGGATAGTGCTGAACTAGAGTTACCTGTAACTGAATTCTGGGCATTAGGGTTCGTGTCACAATTCACCTTACAGTTAGGCAAGGCACTTGGATCAAGTACCTGGTTATTGTCATGTAAAATTGTTCTCAAGGTCCTGCCCTGGTATATCTCCCTGGGGTCCGCATGTATAACTACAGAGAATGTCCTTCAGAATCATGACCATAAAGCCCATTGGAGGAGAACCAGCTTGAGGGAGGTAGAGAGTCCTGGGGTGTTTTGTTGGTTGGTTGGTTGGTTTGTATTTGGTACCGGCGATCGAACTCGGGGCCTTGAGCTTGCAAGGCAAGCGACGGAGCCACGGAGCTAAATCCCCGGCCCTGGAGAATCCGGGGTTTTGTCATGACCTTGAGTTTTGGGTGTCTTGGATGCAGGCTAGAGATGTTGTTGGACATGGTATAGAGTGAGAGGAGAGGCTTAGGCTGGGAGATCAATTCCTGGTTTTCCTGCAGTTTACCTAGGGGCACACAGGTAGGTATGTATGTAGGTATGTATGTAAGAACAGTCCTGCCATAGGAATCCTAAGCTCCTTGGAGCGGGCAGGGGGAAGCTTAGTCAAGTTCTCAGTCAGAATCACTTGAGGTGCCTGCGAAACATTGTAGATTGGTGGGACCCACCTTCCCAGTTTGTTGTTGTTGTGTGCTTGTTTGTTTTGGTACTGGCAATGGAACTCAGGACCTTCTGCTTGTGAGGTAAGCAGCCGAACCACTGAGGTAGATCCCTGGCCCCCTTCAGAGCTTTGAATACGGTAAAACCAAGTAGACCTAGAGGTGTAGCTCAGTGGTACAGTTCTGACCTAGCAAATGTGAGGTCCTGGGTTCCTTTCCCAGTGCCACCAAAAGAAAGAAACAACAAAGCAAAAACAAAATAGCCTTGGTAGGTAGGAGAACATGCAGTTTTATCAAGTTCCTATGTGATGCTGAAGCTACTGGTCCCAGTACCTCACTTTGAAATAATTGTTTTTCAGTATTTGGATTTTTACCCAGGGCCTCTTCACTGAGCTCCATACCCAGCCTATATGTATATGGAGAGAGAGAGAGAGAGAGAGAGAGAGCTAGAGAGAGAGAGAGAGAGACAGGGAGGGAGGGAGGGAGAGAGGGAGGGAGGGAGAGAGAGACACCTGGTGTCCAAATGTATATATACATGTACATATATATACTTAGTATATATACGTGAATATATATGCAGATGTATCGCGAGACCGGGTGTTAAGCAGTCCCTGAGTTGCCCCAGCTGAGCTGAAGTTGAGATCTTCCTGCCTCAGCTTCCCCAAGCACTGATATGACAGGAGTGACCCACCGTTTCCACACTTGAAGAACGCTGGTGTGCAAGGCCAAGGGGGTTGTGTGTCCAGGTCTTTCGTGGAAACACTCCTCCATCATCCGGGAGTGGAAGACGAGTCCTTGAGGGGACAGAGGAAGCAGCGAGAAAGGCCGGAGCACCTGCTGCTGGCCTATGGAGGTGGCGCCCAGCAAAGATGCAGACTCCTGGACCACAACTCCCAGGGCTCCTGGCGTGGACTCCCCTGCGCCCTGACTGCGTTAGGAGGGGAGGAGTCCGTCCTTGGGAGCACGGGACCTTTGGCCCAGCGTCTCCGAGCTGAGAGCCGCGCTGGCTGCGGGCAGCTGCGACGTGGGCGGAAACGGAGGGGGAGCTGAGCCTGGCGGGTGAGTAGGAGCCGCACGGGGCGCCAGCTTGCTTCTCTGTGCCTCAGCGGTGTCATCTCCTAGGTCGGTGGTGCGAGCGCGGGAGTCCCGGTGCGGGGAGGCGGGACAGCCCTCTGGGAAGACACGCTGTGGTCTCTCCCGCTGTTGCCCAGCTGCTCCATAGCGGCCCGGGTCCTGTCCCCGTTGGGCGGGAGAGATATCCTACCCGGCCTGGCCCGGCCTGCGAGCCGAGCGGTCTGTGCTGCAGGTGGCCTGGGCAGGCGGCCGCCCCCTCCTCTCGGGCCCCCGCGGGCGGGGGTGGCGCAGGAGCCCGAGACCCGGGGCCAGGCGCCTGCCGGGGCCTGTGGCCGGGGCCGGGGCCGGGGGTGACCGGGGCCGGGGGCGGGGTGGGGGGGTCACTCGGGCTTCCGCCGCCGCCGCGACTGCGTTGCTAGATTTTTTTTTATTTTTCTCTGACATTCCCGGGACACTTCCAAAGGCACTTTGGGTTAGTTTGATAGTTTCCGTGTGCTACCTGATTGTTTAGAGCATTGGTGTCCAGATTTGTAAATGAGATTGTACAGTTCTTTTTCCTCCCGTCTTTTTTGTGAGCTCCTAATTAGAATTATGCTCTCCTTGGTGATTAAATCGGGAAACTTGTCATCGTTTTCTGCACTGTGGAACAGAAGAAGAATGTGCTTCTGGAAGTTTGGCAGAACCTGAGTGCAGACTGCTGGTGTTTTGTCTCGTTTCTGTCTTGCAGTGCCGAGGATTGAGTCCAGAGCCTAGGCCAAGTTAGGCAAGTTTTCTAGCACTGAGTTGCACCCCCTGCCCTGCTGCTGTTTGTGGAAAGTTAAGTGCCGTGTAGCTTTTTTCCATGACCATTGATGATTTTCAGATTTTCTATCTCTTCAAAGTCAGTTTGGTACTTTTGGTTGTCCTAGAAAGCCATTCATGTCATTGAATTTTAACCTAGGGTAGCACAGTGCTCTGTATAGTTCGTTGGAGGAAAAGAAACTCATACATCTGTGATGTTACCTTTTTCAACACTAGTGTTTATTGGCCAGACGTGCTTAGTGATGGCTTATTTTATTAATGTTTTGGAAGAACCAGCTTTGGGAGTTGTTGGTGAGTGCTGCTGATTTTTATCCTTCTACATCAGTCATTTCTGTTCTTACTATTTATCTTTCTGCTTCATTTAAATGTACTTTGTTCAAGCTCTAGCCTCCCGAAAATCAAAAACTTGAATCATTTGTTTAACCAGCTGATCCTCCCCCTGAAACAGGCAAGGTGTTGGAATTCATTTTGTTGGGCTCACATGTTTTTTGCCCTCCAGTAGCGGGGATTGAACTCAGGACCTTGCGCTTGGGAGGGAGGCAGCTGCACCACTGAGCTAATTCCCTGGCCCGAGTTGGTTGTGTTTCATCCTTGCTCCGTCAAATCTGACTCAAGGTCCTGCCGTGGTATCTCTCCCTGGGGTCCATGTGTATAACTCCAGAGAATGTCCTTCAGAATCGTGACCGTAAAGCCCATTGGAGGAGAACCAGCTTGAGGGAAGTAGAGAGTCCTGGGGTGTTTTGTTGGTTGGTTGGTTGGTTTGTATTTGGTACCGGCGATCGAACTCGGGGCCTTGAGCTTGCAAGGCAAGCGACGGAGCCACTGAGCTAAATCCCCAGTCCTGGAGAATCCTGGGTTTTTTCGTGACCTTGAGTTTTGGGTGTCTTGGATGCAGGCTAGAGATGGTGTTGGACATGGTATAGAGTGAGAGGAGAGGCTTAGGCTGGGAGATCAATTCCTGGTTTTCCTGCAGTTTACCTAGGGGCACACAGGTAGGTTTGTATGTAGGTATGTATGTAAGAACAGTCCTGCCATAGGAATCCTAAGCTCCTTGGAGCGGGCAGGGGGAAGCTTAGTCAAGTTCTCAAAGTCAGAATCACTTGAGGTGCCTGCGAAACATTGTAGATTGGTGGGACCCACCTTCCCAGTTTGTTGTTGTTGTGTGCTTGTTTGTTTTGGTACTGGCAATGGAACTCAGGACCTTCTGCTTGTGAGGTAAGCAGCCGAACCACTGAGGTAGATCCCTGGCCCCCTTCAGAGCTTTGAATACGGTAAAACCAAGTAGACCTAGAGGTGTAGCTCAGTGGTACAGTTCTGACCTAGCAAATGTGAGGTCCTGGGTTCCTTTCCCAGTGCCACCAAAAGAAAGAAACAACAAAGCAAAAACAAAATAGCCTTGGTAGGTAGGAGAACGTGCAGTTTTATCAAGTTCCTACGTGATGCTGAAGCTACTGGTCCCAGTACCTCACTTTGAAATAATTGTTTTTCAATATTTGGAATGTAACCCAGGGTCTCTGCACCGAGCTCCAGCCCCAGCCTATGTGTATATGGAGAGAGAGAGAGAGAGAGAGAGAGAGAGAGAGAGAGAGAGAGAGAGAGAGAGAGAGAGAGACCTTGTATCCAAATGTATATATGCATGTACATATATATACATAGTATATATACATGCATATATATGCAGATGTATCGCAAGCCGGGGTGTTCCGCAGTCACTGAGTTGCCCCAGCTGAGCTGAAGTTGAGATCCTCCTGCCTCAGCTTCCCCAAGCACTGAGATGACAGGAGTGACCCACCGTTTCCACCCTTGAAGAACGCTGGTGTGCAATGCCAAGAAGGGGAGAGGCTGTCCAGGTCTTTCGTGGAAACACTCCTCCATCATCCAGGAGTGGAAGACGAGTCCTTGAGGAGACAGAGGAGGCAGCGAGAAAGGCCGGAGCACCTGCAGCTGGCCCATGGAGGTGGCGCCCAGCAAAGATGCAGACTCCTGGACCACAACTCCCAGGGCTCCTCTCCTGGACTCCCGCCCCCCCCCCCCGCCCCCCCCCGCGCCTGCGTGCGCCCTGACCGCGTTAGCGGGGAGCCGTCTGTCCGTGGGAGCACGGGACCTTTTGCCCAGCGTCTCCGAGCTGAGAGCCGCGCTGGCTGCGGGCAGCTGCGACGTGGGCGGAAACGGAGGGGGAGCTGAGCCTGGCGGGTGAGTAGGAGCCGCACGGGGCGCCAGCTTGCTTCTCTGTGCCTCAGCGGTGTCGTCTCCTAGGTCGGTGGTGCGAGCGCGGGAGTCCCGGTGCGGGGAGGCGGGTCGCCCCCGCTGTTGCCCAGCTGCTCCATAGCGGCCCGGGTCCTGTCCCCGTTGGGCGGGAGAGATATCCTACCCGGCCTGGCCCGGCCTGCGAGCCGAGCGGTCTGTGCTGCAGGTGGCCTGGGCAGGCGGCCGCCCCCTCCTCTCGGGCCCCCGCGGGCGGGGGTGGCGCAGGAGCCCGAGACCCGGGGCCAGGCGCCTGCCGGGGCCTGTGGCCGGGGCCGGGGCCGGGGTGGGGGGGTCACTCGGGCTTCCGCCGCCGCCGCGACTGCGTTGCTAGATTTTTTTTTTTTTTTTTTCTCTGCTATCCCGGGACACTTCCAAAGGCACTTTGGGTTAGTTTGATAGTTTCCGTGTGCTACCTGATTGTTTAGAGCATTGGTGTCCATATTTGTAAATGAGATTGTACAGTTCTTTTTCCTCCCGTCTTTTTTGTGAGCTCCTAATTAGAATTATGCTCTCCTTGGTGATTAAATCGGGAAACTTGTCATCGTTTTCTGCACTGTGGAACAGAAGAAGAATGTGCTTCTGGAAGTTTGGCAGAACCTGAGTGCAGACTGCTGGTGTTTTGTCTCGTTTCTGTCTTGCAGTGCCGAGGATTGAGTCCAGAGCCTAGGCCAAGTTAGGCAAGTTTTCTAGCACTGAGTTGCACCCCCTGCCCTGCTGCTGTTTGTGGAAAGTTAAGTGCCGTGTAGCTTTTTTCCATGACCATTGATGATTTTCAGATTTTCTATCTCTTCAAAGTCAGTTTGGTACTTTTGGTTGTCCTAGAAAGCCATTCATGTCATTGAATTTTAACCTAGGGTAGCACAGTGCTCTGTATAGTTCGTTGGAGGAAAAGAAACTCATACATCTGTGATGTTACCTTTTTCAACACTAGTGTTTATTGGCCAGACGTGCTTAGTGATGGCTTATTTTATTAATGTTTTGGAAGAACCAGCTTTGGGAGTTGTTGGTGAGTGCTGCTGATTTTTATCCTTCTACATCAGTCATTTCTGTTCTTACTATTTATCTTTCTGCTTCATTTAAATGTACTTTGTTCAAGCTCTAGCCTCCCGAAAATCAAAAACTTGAATCATTTGTTTAACCAGCTGATCCTCCCCCTGAAACAGGCAAGGTGTTGGAATTCATTTTGTTGGGCTCACATGTTTTCTTGCCCTCCAGTAGCGGGGATTGAACTCAGGACCTTGCGCTTGGGAGGGAGGCAGCTGCACCACTGAGCTAATTCCCTGGCCCGAGTTGGTTGTGTTTCATCCTTGCTCCGTCAAATCTGACTCAAGGTCCTGCCGTGGTATCTCTCCCTGGGGTCCATGTGTATAACTCCAGAGAATGTCCTTCAGAATCGTGACCGTAAAGCCCATTGGAGGAGAACCAGCTTGAGGGAAGTAGAGAGTCCTGGGGTGTTTTGTTGGTTGGTTGGTTGGTTTGTATTTGGTACCGGCGATCGAACTCGGGGCCTTGAGCTTGCAAGGCAAGCGACGGAGCCACTGAGCTAAATCCCCAGTCCTGGAGAATCCTGGGTTTTTTCGTGACCTTGAGTTTTGGGTGTCTTGGATGCAGGCTAGAGATGGTGTTGGACATGGTATAGAGTGAGAGGAGAGGCTTAGGCTGGGAGATCAATTCCTGGTTTTCCTGCAGTTTACCTAGGGGCACACAGGTAGGTTTGTATGTAGGTATGTATGTAAGAACAGTCCTGCCATAGGAATCCTAAGCTCCTTGGAGCGGGCAGGGGGAAGCTTAGTCAAGTTCTCAAAGTCAGAATCACTTGAGGTGCCTGCGAAACATTGTAGATTGGTGGGACCCACCTTCCCAGTTTGTTGTTGTTGTGTGCTTGTTTGTTTTGGTACTGGCAATGGAACTCAGGACCTTCTGCTTGTGAGGTAAGCAGCCGAACCACTGAGGTAGATCCCTGGCCCCCTTCAGAGCTTTGAATACGGTAAAACCAAGTAGACCTAGAGGTGTAGCTCAGTGGTACAGTTCTGACCTAGCAAATGTGAGGTCCTGGGTTCCTTTCCCAGTGCCACCAAAAGAAAGAAACAACAAAGCAAAAACAAAATAGCCTTGGTAGGTAGGAGAACGTGCAGTTTTATCAAGTTCCTACGTGATGCTGAAGCTACTGGTCCCAGTACCTCACTTTGAAATAATTGTTTTTCAATATTTGGAATGTAACCCAGGGTCTCTGCACCGAGCTCCAGCCCCAGCCTATGTGTATATGGAGAGAGAGAGAGAGAGAGAGAGAGAGAGAGAGAGAGAGAGAGAGAGAGAGAGAGAGAGAGAGAGAGAGAGACCTTGTATCCAAATGTATATATGCATGTACATATATATACATAGTATATATACATGCATATATATGCAGATGTATCGCAAGCCGGGGTGTTCCGCAGTCACTGAGTTGCCCCAGCTGAGCTGAAGTTGAGATCCTCCTGCCTCAGCTTCCCCAAGCACTGAGATGACAGGAGTGACCCACCGTTTCCACCCTTGAAGAACGCTGGTGTGCAATGCCAAGAAGGGGAGAGGCTGTCCAGGTCTTTCGTGGAAACACTCCTCCATCATCCAGGAGTGGAAGACGAGTCCTTGAGGAGACAGAGGAGGCAGCGAGAAAGGCCGGAGCACCTGCAGCTGGCCCATGGAGGTGGCGCCCAGCAAAGATGCAGACTCCTGGACCACAACTCCCAGGGCTCCTCTCCTGGACTCCCGCCCCCCCCGCCCCCCCCCGCGCCTGCGTGCGCCCTGACCGCGTTAGCGGGGAGCCGTCTGTCCGTGGGAGCACGGGACCTTTTGCCCAGCGTCTCCGAGCTGAGAGCCGCGCTGGCTGCGGGCAGCTGCGACGTGGGCGGAAACGGAGGGGGAGCTGAGCCTGGCGGGTGAGTAGGAGCCGCACGGGGCGCCAGCTTGCTTCTCTGTGCCTCAGCGGTGTCGTCTCCTAGGTCGGTGGTGCGAGCGCGGGAGTCCCGGTGCGGGGAGGCGGGTCGCCCCCGCTGTTGCCCAGCTGCTCCATAGCGGCCCGGGTCCTGTCCCCGTTGGGCGGGAGAGATATCCTACCCGGCCTGGCCCGGCCTGCGAGCCGAGCGGTCTGTGCTGCAGGTGGCCTGGGCAGGCGGCCGCCCCCTCCTCTCGGGCCCCCGCGGGCGGGGGTGGCGCAGGAGCCCGAGACCCGGGGCCAGGCGCCTGCCGGGGCCTGTGGCCGGGGCCGGGGCCGGGGGTGACCGGGGCCGGGGGCGGGGGTGACCGGGGCCGGGGGCGGGGTGGGGGGGTCACTCGGGCTTCCGCCGCCGCCGCGACTGCGTTGCTAGATTTTTTTTTTTTTTTTTTCTCTGCTATCCCGGGACACTTCCAAAGGCACTTTGGGTTAGTTTGATAGTTTCCGTGTGCTACCTGATTGTTTAGAGCATTGGTGTCCATATTTGTAAATGAGATTGTACAGTTCTTTTTCCTCCCGTCTTTTTTGTGAGCTCCTAATTAGAATTATGCTCTCCTTGGTGATTAAATCGGGAAACTTGTCATCGTTTTCTGCACTGTGGAACAGAAGAAGAATGTGCTTCTGGAAGTTTGGCAGAACCTGAGTGCAGACTGCTGGTGTTTTGTCTCGTTTCTGTCTTGCAGTGCCGAGGATTGAGTCCAGAGCCTAGGCCAAGTTAGGCAAGTTTTCTAGCACTGAGTTGCACCCCCTGCCCTGCTGCTGTTTGTGGAAAGTTAAGTGCCGTGTAGCTTTTTTCCATGACCATTGATGATTTTCAGATTTTCTATCTCTTCAAAGTCAGTTTGGTACTTTTGGTTGTCCTAGAAAGCCATTCATGTCATTGAATTTTAACCTAGGGTAGCACAGTGCTCTGTATAGTTCGTTGGAGGAAAAGAAACTCATACATCTGTGATGTTACCTTTTTCAACACTAGTGTTTATTGGCCAGACGTGCTTAGTGATGGCTTATTTTATTAATGTTTTGGAAGAACCAGCTTTGGGAGTTGTTGGTGAGTGCTGCTGATTTTTATCCTTCTACATCAGTCATTTCTGTTCTTACTATTTATCTTTCTCCTTCATTTAAATGTACTTTGTTCAAGCTCTAGCCTCCCGAAAATCAAAAACTTGAATCATTTGTTTAACCAGCTGATCCTCCCCCTGAAACAGGCAAGGTGTTGGAATTCATTTTGTTGGGCTCACATGTTTTCTTGCCCTCCAGTAGCGGGGATTGAACTCAGGACCTTGCGCTTGGGAGGGAGGCAGCTGCACCACTGAGCTAATTCCCTGGCCCGAGTTGGTTGTGTTTCATCCTTGCTCCGTCAAATCTGACTCAAGGTCCTGCCGTGGTATCTCTCCCTGGGGTCCATGTGTATAACTCCAGAGAATGTCCTTCAGAATCGTGACCGTAAAGCCCATTGGAGGAGAACCAGCTTGAGGGAAGTAGAGAGTCCTGGGGTGTTTTGTTGGTTGGTTGGTTGGTTTGTATTTGGTACCGGCGATCGAACTCGGGGCCTTGAGCTTGCAAGGCAAGCGACGGAGCCACTGAGCTAAATCCCCAGTCCTGGAGAATCCTGGGTTTTTTCGTGACCTTGAGTTTTGGGTGTCTTGGATGCAGGCTAGAGATGGTGTTGGACATGGTATAGAGTGAGAGGAGAGGCTTAGGCTGGGAGATCAATTCCTGGTTTTCCTGCAGTTTACCTAGGGGCACACAGGTAGGTTTGTATGTAGGTATGTATGTAAGAACAGTCCTGCCATAGGAATCCTAAGCTCCTTGGAGCGGGCAGGGGGAAGCTTAGTCAAGTTCTCAAAGTCAGAATCACTTGAGGTGCCTGCGAAACATTGTAGATTGGTGGGACCCACCTTCCCAGTTTGTTGTTGTTGTGTGCTTGTTTGTTTTGGTACTGGCAATGGAACTCAGGACCTTCTGCTTGTGAGGTAAGCAGCCGAACCACTGAGGTAGATCCCTGGCCCCCTTCAGAGCTTTGAATACGGTAAAACCAAGTAGACCTAGAGGTGTAGCTCAGTGGTACAGTTCTGACCTAGCAAATGTGAGGTCCTGGGTTCCTTTCCCAGTGCCACCAAAAGAAAGAAACAACAAAGCAAAAACAAAATAGCCTTGGTAGGTAGGAGAACGTGCAGTTTTATCAAGTTCCTACGTGATGCTGAAGCTACTGGTCCCAGTACCTCACTTTGAAATAATTGTTTTTCAATATTTGGAATGTAACCCAGGGTCTCTGCACCGAGCTCCAGCCCCAGCCTATGTGTATATGGAGAGAGAGAGAGAGAAAGAGAGAGAGAGAGAGAGAGAGAGAGAGAGAGAGAGAGAGAGAGAGAGAGAGAGAGAGAGAGACCTTGTATCCAAATGTATATATGCATGTACATATATATACATAGTATATATACATGCATATATATGCAGATGTATCGCAAGCCGGGGTGTTCCGCAGTCACTGAGTTGCCCCAGCTGAGCTGAAGTTGAGATCCTCCTGCCTCAGCTTCCCCAAGCACTGAGATGACAGGAGTGACCCACCGTTTCCACCCTTGAAGAACGCTGGTGTGCAATGCCAAGAAGGGGAGAGGCTGTCCAGGTCTTTCGTGGAAACACTCCTCCATCATCCAGGAGTGGAAGACGAGTCCTTGAGGAGACAGAGGAGGCAGCGAGAAAGGCCGGAGCACCTGCAGCTGGCCCATGGAGGTGGCGCCCAGCAAAGATGCAGACTCCTGGACCACAACTCCCAGGGCTCCTCTCCTGGACTCCCGCCCCCCCCCGCCCCCCCCCGCGCCTGCGTGCGCCCTGACCGCGTTAGCGGGGAGCCGTCTGTCCGTGGGAGCACGGGACCTTTTGCCCAGCGTCTCCGAGCTGAGAGCCGCGCTGGCTGCGGGCAGCTGCGACGTGGGCGGAAACGGAGGGGGAGCTGAGCCTGGCGGGTGAGTAGGAGCCGCACGGGGCGCCAGCTTGCTTCTCTGTGCCTCAGCGGTGTCATCTCCTAGGTCGGTGGTGCGAGCGCGGGAGTCCCGGTGCGGGGAGGCGGGTCGCCCCCGCTGTTGCCCAGCTGCTCCATAGCGGCCCGGGTCCTGTCCCCGTTGGGCGGGAGAGATATCCTACCCGGCCTGGCCCGGCCTGCGAGCCGAGCGGTCTGTGCTGCAGGTGGCCTGGGCAGGCGGCCGCCCCCTCCTCTCGGGCCCCCGCGGGCGGGGGTGGCGCAGGAGCCCGAGACCCGGGGCCAGGCGCCTGCCGGGGCCTGTGGCCGGGGCCGGGGCCGGGGCCGGGGGGGGGCCGGGGGCGGGGGGGGGGGGGGGGGGGGTCACTCGGGCTTCCGCCGCCGCCGCGACTGCGTTGCTAGATTTTTTTTTTTTTTTTTCTCTGCTATCCCGGGACACTTCCAAAGGCACTTTGGGTTAGTTTGATAGTTTCCGTGTGCTACCTGATTGTTTAGAGCATTGGTGTCCATATTTGTAAATGAGATTGTACAGTTCTTTTTCCTCCCGTCTTTTTTGTGAGCTCCTAATTAGAATTATGCTCTCCTTGGTGATTAAATCGGGAAACTTGTCATCGTTTTCTGCACTGTGGAACAGAAGAAGAATGTGCTTCTGGAAGTTTGGCAGAACCTGAGTGCAGACTGCTGGTGTTTTGTCTCGTTTCTGTCTTGCAGTGCCGAGGATTGAGTCCAGAGCCTAGGCCAAGTTAGGCAAGTTTTCTAGCACTGAGTTGCACCCCCTGCCCTGCTGCTGTTTGTGGAAAGTTAAGTGCCGTGTAGCTTTTTTCCATGACCATTGATGATTTTCAGATTTTCTATCTCTTCAAAGTCAGTTTGGTACTTTTGGTTGTCCTAGAAAGCCATTCATGTCATTGAATTTTAACCTAGGGTAGCACAGTGCTCTGTATAGTTCGTTGGAGGAAAAGAAACTCATACATCTGTGATGTTACCTTTTTCAACACTAGTGTTTATTGGCCAGACGTGCTTAGTGATGGCTTATTTTATTAATGTTTTGGAAGAACCAGCTTTGGGAGTTGTTGGTGAGTGCTGCTGATTTTTATCCTTCTACATCAGTCATTTCTGTTCTTACTATTTATCTTTCTCCTTCATTTAAATGTACTTTGTTCAAGCTCTAGCCTCCCGAAAATCAAAAACTTGAATCATTTGTTTAACCAGCTGATCCTCCCCCTGAAACAGGCAAGGTGTTGGAATTCATTTTGTTGGGCTCACATGTTTTCTTGCCCTCCAGTAGCGGGGATTGAACTCAGGACCTTGCGCTTGGGAGGGAGGCAGCTGCACCACTGAGCTAATTCCCTGGCCCGAGTTGGTTGTGTTTCATCCTTGCTCCGTCAAATCTGACTCAAGGTCCTGCCGTGGTATCTCTCCCTGGGGTCCATGTGTATAACTCCAGAGAATGTCCTTCAGAATCGTGACCGTAAAGCCCATTGGAGGAGAACCAGCTTGAGGGAAGTAGAGAGTCCTGGGGTGTTTTGTTGGTTGGTTGGTTGGTTTGTATTTGGTACCGGCGATCGAACTCGGGGCCTTGAGCTTGCAAGGCAAGCGACGGAGCCACTGAGCTAAATCCCCAGTCCTGGAGAATCCTGGGTTTTTTCGTGACCTTGAGTTTTGGGTGTCTTGGATGCAGGCTAGAGATGGTGTTGGACATGGTATAGAGTGAGAGGAGAGGCTTAGGCTGGGAGATCAATTCCTGGTTTTCCTGCAGTTTACCTAGGGGCACACAGGTAGGTTTGTATGTAGGTATGTATGTAAGAACAGTCCTGCCATAGGAATCCTAAGCTCCTTGGAGCGGGCAGGGGGAAGCTTAGTCAAGTTCTCAAAGTCAGAATCACTTGAGGTGCCTGCGAAACATTGTAGATTGGTGGGACCCACCTTCCCAGTTTGTTGTTGTTGTGTGCTTGTTTGTTTTGGTACTGGCAATGGAACTCAGGACCTTCTGCTTGTGAGGTAAGCAGCCGAACCACTGAGGTAGATCCCTGGCCCCTTCAGAGCTTTGAATACGGTAAAACCAAGTAGACCTAGAGGTGTAGCTCAGTGGTACAGTTCTGACCTAGCAAATGTGAGGTCCTGGGTTCCTTTCCAGTGCCACCAAAGAAAGAAGAAACAACAAAGCAAAAACAAAATAGCCTTGGTAGGTAGGAGAACGTGCAGTTTTATCAAGTTCCTACGTGATGCTGAAGCTACTGGTCCCAGTACCTCACTTTGAAATAATTGTTTTTCAATATTTGGAATGTAACCCAGGGTCTCTGCACCGAGCTCCAGCCCCAGCCTATGTGTATATGGAGAGAGAGAGAGAGAGAAAGAGAGAGAGAGAGAGAGAGAGAGAGAGAGAGAGAGAGAGAGAGAGAGAGAGAGAGAGACCTTGTATCCAAATGTATATATGCATGTACATATATATACATAGTATATATACATGCATATATATGCAGATGTATCGCAAGCCGGGGTGTTCCGCAGTCACTGAGTTGCCCCAGCTGAGCTGAAGTTGAGATCCTCCTGCCTCAGCTTCCCCAAGCACTGAGATGACAGGAGTGACCCACCGTTTCCACCCTTGAAGAACGCTGGTGTGCAATGCCAAGAAGGGGAGAGGCTGTCCAGGTCTTTCGTGGAAACACTCCTCCATCATCCAGGAGTGGAAGACGAGTCCTTGAGGAGACAGAGGAGGCAGCGAGAAAGGCCGGAGCACCTGCAGCTGGCCCATGGAGGTGGCGCCCAGCAAAGATGCAGACTCCTGGACCACAACTCCCAGGGCTCCTCTCCTGGACTCCCGCCCCCCCCGCCCCCCCCCCGCGCCTGCGTGCGCCCTGACCGCGTTAGCGGGGAGCCGTCTGTCCGTGGGAGCACGGGACCTTTTGCCCAGCGTCTCCGAGCTGAGAGCCGCGCTGGCTGCGGGCAGCTGCGACGTGGGCGGAAACGGAGGGGGAGCTGAGCCTGGCGGGTGAGTAGGAGCCGCACGGGGCGCCAGCTTGCTTCTCTGTGCCTCAGCGGTGTCATCTCCTAGGTCGGTGGTGCGAGCGCGGGAGTCCCGGTGCGGGGAGGCGGGTCGCCCCCCTGTTGCCCAGCTGCTCCATAGCGGCCCGGGTCCTGTCCCCGTTGGGCGGGAGAGATATCCTTACCCGGCCTGGCCCGGCCTGCGAGCCGAGCGGTCTGTGCTGCAGGTGGCCTGGGCAGGGCGGCGCCCCCCCTCCTCTCGGGCCCCGCGGGCGGGCGGGGGTGGCGCAGGAGCCCGAGACCCGGGGCCAGGCGCCTGCCGGGGCCTGTGGCCGGGGCCGGGGCCGGGGTGACCGGGCCGGGGGGCGGGGTGGGGGGGGTCACTCGGGCTTGCTTCCGCCGCCGCCGCGACTGCGTTGCTAGATTTTTTTTTTTTTTTTTTTTTCTCTGCTATATCCCGGGACACTTCCAAAGGCACTTTGGGTTAGTTTGATAGTTTCCGTGTGCTACCTGATTGTTTAGAGCATTGGTGTCCATATTTGTAAATGAGATTGTACAGTTCTTTTTCCTCCCGTCTTTTTTTGTGAGCTCCTAATTAGAATTATGCTCTCCTTGGTGATTAAATCGGGAAACTTGTCATCGTTTTCTGCACTGTGGAACAGAAGAAGAAGTGTGCTTCTGGAAGTTTGGCAGAACCTGAGTGCAGACTGCTGGTGTTTTGTCTCGTTTCTGTCTTGCAGTGCCGAGGATTGAGTCCAGAGCCTAGGCCAAGTTAGGCAAGTTTTCTAGCACTGAGTTGCACCCCCTGCCCTGCTGCTGTTTGTGGAAAGTTAAGTGCCGTGTAGCTTTTTTTCATGACCATTGATGATTTTCAGATTTTCTATCTCTTCAAAGTCAGTTTGGTACTTTTGGTTTGTCCTAGAAAGCCATTCATGTCATTGAATTTTAACCTAGGGTAGCACAGTGCTCTGTATAGTTCGTTGGAGGAAAAGAAACTCATACATCTGTGATGTTACCTTTTTCAACACTAGTGTTTATTGGCCAGACGTGCTTAGTGATGGCTTATTTTATTAATGTTTTGGAAGAACCAGCTTTGGAGTTGTTGGTGAGTGCTGCTGATTTTTATCCTTCTACATCAGTCATTTCTGTTCTTACTATTTATCTTTCTCCTTCATTTAAATGTACTTTGTTCAAGCTCTAGCCTCCCGAAAATCAAAAACTTGAATCATTTGTTTAACCAGCTGATCCTCCCCCCTGAAACAGGCAAGGTGTTGGAATTCATTTTGTTGGGCTCACATGTTTTCTTGCCCTCCAGTAGCGGGGATTGAACTCAGGACCTTGCGCTTGGGAGGGAGGCAGCTGCACCACTGAGCTAATTCCCTGGCCCGAGTTGGTTGTGTTTCATCCTTGCTCCGTCAAATCTGACTCAAGGTCCTGCCGTGGTATCTCTCCCTGGGGTCCATGTGTATAACTCCAGAGAATGTCCTTCAGAATCGTGACCGTAAAGCCCATTGGAGAGAACCAGCTTGAGGGAAGTAGAGAGTCCTGGGGTGTTTTGTTGGTTGGTTGGTGGTTTGTATTTGGTACCCGGCGATCGAACTCGGGGCCTTGAGCTTGCAAGGCAAGCGACGGAGCCACTGAGCTAAATCCCCAGTCCTGGAGAATCCTGGGTTTTTTTTCGTGACCTTGAGTTTTTGGGTGTCTTGGATGCAGGCTAGAGATGGTGTTGGACATGGTATAGAGTGAGAGGAGAAGGCTTAGGCTGGAGATCAATTCCTGGTTTTCCTGCAGTTTACCTAGGGGCACACAGGTAGGTTTGTATGTAGGTATGTATGTAAAGAACAGTCCTGCCATAGGAATCCTAAGCTCCTTGGAGCGGGCAGGGGGAAGCTTAGTCAAGTTCTCAAAGTCAGAATCACTTGAGGTGCCTGCGAAACATTGTAGATTGGTGGGACCCACCTTCCCAGTTTGTTGTTGTTGTTGTGTGCTTGTTTGTTTTGGTACTGGCAATGGAACTCAGGACCTTCTGCTTGTGAGGTAAGCTAGCCCGAACCACTGAGGTAGATCCCTGGGCCCCCTTCAGAGCTTTGAATACGGTAAAACCAAGTAGACCTAGAGGTGTAGCTCAGTGGTACAGTTCTGACCTAGCAAATGTGAGGTCCCTGGGTTCCTTCCCCAGTGCCACCAAAAGAAAGAAACAACAAAGCAAAAAACAAAATAGCCTTGGTAGGTAGGAGAACGTGCAGTTTTATCAAGTTCCTCTACGTGATGCTGAAGCTACTGGTCCCAGTACCTCACTTTGAAATAATTGTTTTTCAATATTTGGAATGTAATCCCAGGGTCCTGCACCGAGCTCCCAGCCCCAGCCTATGTGTATATAGGAGAGAGACAGAGAGAGAAAGAGAGAGAGAGAGAGAGAGAGGAGAGATAGAGAGAGAGAAGAGAGAGATGAGAGAGAGAGAGACGCTCTTGTAATCCAAATGTATATATGCATGTACATATATATATACATAGTATATATACATGCATATATATGCAGATGTATCGCAAGCCGGGGTGTTCCGCAGTCACTGAGTTTGCCCCAGCTGAGCTGA